>NC_083362.1:28367500-28442500 GCF_030254825.1 Meriones unguiculatus | reverse complement strand
TATTCCTAAATGAGCGAGCGACACACAAGTGATTTAGTTTACAAAGTAGTGCTTTTGGTTTCTGTTCTTCTGTTGGAAACTTGTTTCTGTGCTGTACAGTGTGATATATCACTTTTCATTTTTCATGTTGTAATAATTGAACGGGCGACACGTATGTCATTTAGTTTACAAAGTTGTGCTTTGCCGTTCTGTTCTTTCGAAGGACCCTTGTTTCTGTGCCATACAATGCGAGAGAACACTTTTCAGTTTTCCTGTATTCCTAAATGAGCGAGCGACACACATGTGATTCCATTTAAAAGTAGGGCTTTGCTTTTCTTTGGAAACTTGTTCCTGTGCTGTACAGTGCGATATATCACTTTTCAGTTTTCCTGTATTTCTAATTGAGCGAGTCACACACATGTGATATAGTTTGCAAAGTAGTTGTTTACATTCACGTTCCTTCGTTGGAAACTTGTTCCTGTTAGGAACAAGTTAGGGTTAGGATTAGGGTTAGGGTTAGGGTTAGGGTTAGGGTTAGGGTTAGGTGTTACGGTTTGGGTTACAGTTAGGGTTAGTGTTAGGGTTAGGGTTAGGGTTAAGGTTAGGGTTAGGGTTATATCACTTTTCAGTTTTCCTGTTATAATAATTGAACAGGCGACACGTATGTGAATTAGTTTACAAAGTTGTGCTTTGCTTTTCTGTTCTTTCGTTGGAAACATGTTCCTCTGCTGTACAGTGCGTTATATCACTTTTCAGTTTTCCTGTTATAATAATTGAACAGGCGACACGTATGGGAAGTAGTTTACAAAGTTGTGCTTTGCTTTTCTGTTCTTTCGTTGGAAACTTGTTCCTGTGCTGTACAATGAGTTATATCACTTTTCAGTTTTCCTATTATAATAATTGAACGGGCGACACATATGTGATTTAGTTTACAAAGGTGTGCTTTGCGTTTCTGTTCTTTCAAAGGAAACTTGTTTCTGTGCCATACAGTGCGAGATAACACTTTTCAGTTTTCTAGTATTCCTAAATGAGCAAGTGACACACATGTGATTTAGTTTACAAAGTAGTGCTTTGGGTTTCTGTTCTTCTGTTGGAAACTTGTTTCTGTGCTGTACAGTGTGATATATCACTTTTCAGTTTTCCTGTTGTAATAATTGAATGGGCGACACGTATGTCACTTAGTTTACAAAGATGTGCTTTGCCGTTCTGTTCTTTCGAAGGACCCTTGTTTCTGTGCTGTACAATGCGAGAGAACACTTTTCAGTTTTCCTGTATTCCTAAATGAGCGAGCGACACACATGTGATTCCATTTAAAAGTAGGGCTTTGCTTTTCTTTGGAAACTTGTTCCTGTGCTGTACAGTGCGATATATCACTTTTCAGTTTTCCTGTATTCCTAATTGAGCGAGTCACACACATGTGATATAGTTTGCAAAGTAGTGGTTTACATTCATGTTCTTTCGTTGGAAACTTGTTCCTGTTAGGAACAAGTTAAGGTTAGGATTAGGGTTAGGGTTAGGGTTAGGGCTAGGGTTAGGTCATGGCTGGGTAAGGGATGGGTTAGAGTTAGGGTTAGGGTTAGGGTTTTGGATATGGCTAGGTTTAGGTCCAGGCTGGTTAAGGGATGGGTTAGGGTTAGGGTTAGGGTGAGGGTTAGGGTTAGGTGTTACGGTTAGGGTTACGGTTAGGGTTAGGGTTAGGGTTAGTGTTAGGGTTAGGTTTATTGTTAGGGGGTTAGGGTTTAGGGTTAGGGTTAGGGTTAGGGTTAGGGTTAGGGTTATATCACTTTTCAGTTTTCCTGTTATAATAATTGAACAGGCGACACATATGTGAATTAGTTTACAAAGTTGTGCTTTGCTTATCTGTTCTTTAAATGGAAACTTGTTTCTTTGCCTTACAGTGGGAGATAACACTTTTAAGTTTTCCTGTATTCCTAATTGAGCGAGCGACACACAGGTGATTCCGTTTAAAAGTAGTGCTTTGCTATTCTGTTCTTTCATTTGAAACTTGGTCCTGTTCTGTACAGTGAGATATATCACTTTTCAGTTTTCCTGTATTCCTAATGGAGTGAGCGACACACATGTGAATTAGTTTACAAAGTATTGCTTTGCTTTTCTGTTCTTTCGTTGTAACTGTGTTCCTGTGCTGTACAGTGCTTTATATCACTTTTCAGTTTTCTTGTTATAATAATCGAACAGGCGACACGTATCTGTATTATTTTACAAAGTAATGTTTTGCTTTTCTGTTCTTTCATTGTAAAATTGTTCCTGTGTTTTACAGTGCGTTATATCACTTTTCAGTGTTCCTGTTATAATAATTGAACAGGCGACACATATGGGAGTTTACAAAGTTGTGCTTTGCTTTTCTGATCTTTCGATGGAAACTTGTTTCTGTGCCATACAGTGCGATATATCACTTTTCAGTTTTCCTGTATTCCTCATTGAGCGAGTGACACACATGTGATATAGTTTACAAGTAGTGGTTTACAGTCACGTTCTTTCGTTGGAAACTTGTTCCTGTTAGGAACAAGTTAGGGTTAGGATTAGGGTTAGGGTTAGGGTAAGGGCTAGGGTTAGGTCAGGGCTGGGTAAGGGATGGGTTAGGGTTAGGGTTAGGGTTAGGGTTAGGGTTATGGTTAGGGCTAGGGTTAGGTCCGGGCTGGGTAAGGGATGGGTTAGGATTAGGGTTAGGGTTAGGGTTAGGGTTAGGTGTTACAGTTAGGGTTATGGTTAGGGTTAGGGTTAGTGTTAGGGTTAGGGTTAGGGTTAGGGGGTTAGGGTTAAGGTTAGGGTTAGGGTTATATCACTTTTCAGTTTTGCTGTTATAATAATTGAACAGGCGACACATATGTGAATTAGTTTACAAAGTTGTGCTTTGCTTATCTGTTCTTTAAATGGAAACTTGTTTCTTTGCCTTACAGTGCGAGATAACACTTTTAAGTTTTCCTGTATTCCTAATTGAGCGAGCGACACACAGGTGATTCCGTTTAAAAGTAGTGCTTTGCTATTCTGTTCTTTCATTTGAAACTTGTTCCTGTTCTGTACAGTGAGATATATCACTTTTCAGTTTTCCTGTATTCCTAATGGAGTGAGCGACACACATGCGAATTAGTTTACAAAGTAGTACTTTGCTTTTCTGTTCTTTCGTTGTAAATTTGTTCCTGTGCTGTACAGTGCGTCATATCCCTTTTTAGTTTTCCTGTTATAATAATCGAACAGGCGACACATATGGGAATTAGTTTACAAAGTAATGTTTTGCATTTCTGTTCTATCTTTGTAAAATTGTTCCTGTGTTTTACAGTGCGTTATATCACTTCTCCGTTTTCCTGTTATAATAATCGAACAGGCGACACGTATGTGAATTAGTTTACAAAGTAATGTTTTGCATTTCTGTTCTTTCGTTGGAAACTTGTTCCTGTGCTGTACAGTGCATTATATCACTTTTCAGTTTTCCTGTTATAATAATTGAACAGGCGACACGTATGTGAATTAGTTTACACAGTTGTGCTTTGCTTTTCTATTCTTTTGTTGGAAACTTGTTCCTGTGCTGTATAGTGCGTTATATCACTTTTCAGTTTTCCTGTTACAATAATTGAACAGGCGACACGTATGTGAATTAGTTTACAAGTTGTGCTTTGCTTTTCTGTTCTTTCGTTGGAAACTTGTTTCTGTGCTGTACAATGCGTTATATCACTTTTCAGTTTTCCTGTTATAATAACTGAACGGGCGACACGTATGTGATTTAGTTTACAAAGTTGTGCTTTGCGTTTCTGTTCTTTCGATGGAAAGTTGTTTCTGTACCTTACAGTGCGAGATAACACATTTCAGTTTTCCAGTATTCCTAAATGAGCGAGTGACACACAAGTGATTTAGTTTACAAAGTAGTGCTTTTGGTTTCTGTTCTTCTGTTGGAAACTTGTTTCTGTGCTGTACAGTGTGATATATCACTTTTCATTTTTCATGTTGTAATAATTGAACGGGCGACACGTATGTCATTTAGTTTACAAAGTTGTGCTTTGCCGTTCTGTTCTTTCGAAGGACCCTTGTTTCTGTGCTGTACAATGCGAGAGAACACTTTTCAGTTTTCCTGTATTCCTAAATGAGCGAGCGACACACATGTGATTCCATTTAAAAGTAGGGCTTTGCTTTTCTTTGGAAACTTGTTCCTGTGCTGTACAGTGCGATATATCACTTTTCAGTTTTCCTGTATTCCTAATTGAGCGAGTCACACACATGTGATATAGTTTACAAAGTAGTGGTTTACATTCACGTTCTTTCGTTGGAAACTTGTTCCTGTTAGGAACAAGTTAGGGTTAGGATTAGGGTTAGGGTTAGGGTTAGGGCTAGGGTTAGGTCAGGGCTGGGTAAGGGATGGGTTAGAGTTAGGGTTAGGGTTAGGGTTTTGGATAGGGCTAGGTTTAGGTCCAGGCTGGTTAAGGGATGGGTTAGGGTTAGGGTTAGGGTGAGGGTTAGGGTTAGGTGTTACGGTTAGGGTTACGGTTAGGGTTAGGGTTAGGGTTAGTGTTAGGGTTAGGTTTATTGTTAGGGGGTTAGGGTTTAGGGTTAGGGTTAGGGTTAGGGTTAGGGTTAGGGTTAGGGTTATATCACTTTTCAGTTTTCCTGTTATAATAATTGAACAGGCGACACATATGTGAATTAGTTTACAAAGTTGTGCTTTGCTTATCTGTTCTTTAAATGGAAACTTGTTTCTTTGCCTTACAGTGGGAGATAACACTTTTAAGTTTTCCTGTATTCCTAATTGAGCGAGCGACACACAGGTGATTCCGTTTAAAAGTAGTGCTTTGCTATTCTGTTCTTTCATTTGAAACTTGGTCCTGTTCTGTACAGTGAGATATATCACTTTTCAGTTTTCCTGTATTCCTAATGGAGTGAGCGACACACATGTGAATTAGTTTACAAAGTATTGCTTTGCTTTTCTGTTCTTTCGTTGTAACTGTGTTCCTGTGCTGTACAGTGCTTTATATCACTTTTCAGTTTTCTTGTTATAATAATCGAACAGGCGACACGTATCTGTATTATTTTACAAAGTAATGTTTTGCTTTTCTGTTCTTTCATTGTAAAATTGTTCCTGTGTTTTACAGTGCGTTATATCACTTTTCAGTGTTCCTGTTATAATAATTGAACAGGCGACACATATGGGAGTTTACAAAGTTGTGCTTTGCTTTTCTGTTCTTTCGTTGGAAACTTGTTCCTGTGCTGTACAGTGCCTTATATCACTTTTCAGTTTTCCTGTTATAATAATTGAACAGGCGACACATATGGGAGTTTACAAAGTTGTGCTTTGCTTTTCTGATCTTTCGATGGAAACTTGTTTCTGTGCCATACAGTGCGATATATCACTTTTCAGTTTTCCTGTATTCCTCATTGAGCGAGTGACACACATGTGATATAGTTTACAAAGTAGTGGTTTACAGTCACGTTCTTTCGTTGGAAACTTGTTCCTGTTAGGAACAAGTTAGGGTTAGGATTAGGGTTAGGGTTAGGGTAAGGGCTAGGGTTAGGTCAGGGCTGGGTAAGGGATGGGTTAGGGTTAGGGTTAGGGTTAGGGTTAGGGTTAGGGTTATGGTTAGGGCTAGGGTTAGGTCCGGGCTGGGTAAGGGATGGGTTAGGATTAGGGTTAGGGTTAGGGTTAGGGTTAGGTGTTACAGTTAGGGTTATGGTTAGGGTTAGGGTTAGTGTTAGGGTTAGGGTTAGGGTTAGGGGGTTAGGGTTAAGGTTAGGGTTAGGGTTATATCACTTTTCAGTTTTGCTGTTATAATAATTGAACAGGCGACACATATGTGAATTAGTTTACAAAGTTGTGCTTTGCTTATCTGTTCTTTAAATGGAAACTTGTTTCTTTGCCTTACAGTGCGAGATAACACTTTTAAGTTTTCCTGTATTCCTAATGGAGCGAGCGACACACAGGTGATTCCGTTTAAAAGTAGTGCTTTGCTATTCTGTTCTTTCATTTGAAACTTGTTCCTGTTCTGTACAGTGAGATATATCACTTTTCAGTTTTCCTGTATTCCTAATGGAGTGAGCAACACACATGCGAATTAGTTTACAAAGTAGTACTTTGCTTTTCTGTTCTTTCGTTGTAAATTTGTTCCTGTGCTGTACAGTGCGTCATATCCCTTTTTAGTTTTCCTGTTATAATAATCGAACAGGCGACACATATGGGAATTAGTTTACAAAGTAATGTTTTGCATTTCTGTTCTATCTTTGTAAAATTGTTCCTGTGTTTTACAGTGCGTTATATCACTTCTCCGTTTTCCTGTTATAATAATCGAACAGGCGACACGTATGTGAATTAGTTTACAAAGTAATGTTTTGCATTTCTGTTCTTTCGTTGGAAACTTGTTCCTGTGCTGTACAGTGCATTATATCACTTTTCAGTTTTCCTGTTATAATAATTGAACAGGCGACACGTATGTGAATTAGTTTACACAGTTGTGCTTTGCTTTTCTATTCTTTTGTTGGAAACTTGTTCCTGTGCTGTATAGTGCGTTATATCACTTTTCAGTTTTCCTGTTACAATAATTGAACAGGCGACACGTATGTGAATTAGTTTACAAGTTGTGCTTTGCTTTTCTGTTCTTTCGTTGGAAACTTGTTTCTGTGCTGTACAATGCGTTATATCACTTTTCAGTTTTCCTGTTATAATAACTGAACGGGCGACACGTATGTGATTTAGTTTACAAAGTTGTGCTTTGCGTTTCTGTTCTTTCGATGGAAAGTTGTTTCTGTGCCTTACAGTGCGAGATAACACTTTTCAGTTTTCCAGTATTCCTAAATGAGCGAGTGACACACAAGTGATTTAGTTTACAAAGTAGTGCTTTTGGTTTCTGTTCTTCTGTTGGAAACTTGTTTCTGTGCTGTACAGTGTGGTATATCACTTTTCATTTTTCATGTTGTAATAATTGAACGGGCGACACGTATGTCATTTAGTTTACAAAGTTGTGCTTTGCCGTTCTGTTCTTTCGAAGGACCCTTGTTTCTGTGCTGTACAATGCGAGAGAACACTTTTCAGTTTTCCTGTATTCCTAAATGAGTGAGCGACACACATGTGATTCCATTTAAAAGTAGGGCTTTGCTTTTCTTTGGAAACTTGTTCCTGTGCTGTACAGTGCGATATATCACTTTTCAGTTTTCCTGTATTCCTAATTGAGCGAGTCACACACATGTGATATAGTTTACAAAGTAGTGGTTTACATTCACGTTCTTTCGTTGGAAACTTGTTCCTGTTAGGAACAAGTTAGGGTTAGGATTAGGGTTAGGGTTAGGGTTAGGGCTAGGGTTAGGTCAGGGCTGGGTAAGGGATGGGTTAGGGTTAGGGTTAGGGTTAGGGTTAGGTGTTACCGTTTGGGTTACGGTTAGGGTTAGGGTTAGGGTTAGGGTTAGGGTTAGGGTTATATCACTTTTCAGTTTTCTTGTTATAATAATTGAACAGGTGTCGCGTGCAGCCTTTGCCGATAAGGATGACGCGGCAACCGAAGATTTGTCCAGCAGAATCTTTATTGTAAAGCTCTTTTAGGTAGATGGAGAAGTACCCCAAACCCTAAGCGCGCTCTGCTTAAATAGCCTGCAGGGCGGCGTGCTCGTCTGTGATTGGTGCTCCGCACAATACCCAATTAGCATGTGTTCTCTGATAGGGAGAGCACTCAAGTCTATGATTGGTGCTCCGCACAATACCTAATTAGCATGTGTTCTCTGATAGGGAGAGCACTCAAATCCGTATTAGCATCATGTGGCACATGCGCCGCTGTAAGGCGAGTTCTAGCAGGAAGCCAGCGCCATCTCGTAATGGCGAATGCGGCTCCCGACATCTCCCCCTTTCTTAAAAATTACAAGCAAAGCCAAACGGTACACTATGAGATTTCCGATCAGCTCACTGACTCAACAGTATAAGCGATCGAGGAGGTTACATAGTATAAGAGACCCTTTGCACCTTGAACCCCGTGCAATGGGAACCTGAGCCCTGGGAGATGCAAAGGTCTGATCAGAACAGCATCCCGGTGCAATGGGAACCTGTGCCCGTCAGGAGTGCCATGAGTTCTGACAGTGTCTCAACGGCTAAGCATGTTTAACCAAACTTGAGGGGAAGATCCCTGTTTGACAGCCAGCATAGCCTGAACGATGGCCACATTTTTTGCATGTTGTTGTCTTTTGAATTTGCGCAGCAACCAAAAACAGAGGAGCAGTCCCACAAACAAGGTCACTCCAAACATTCCTACACCAACCCATTCTTTAAAATAGGAGAAGGCGGAGGACATCCAAGAAAACAATCCACTTGTAACAGAAATGTCCAAACGAGTAGAATTAATTTGAGTTATGGCAAGGCGCAATTCTCTCATGGTCTCATCGAACTCCGCACTCCAATTGGATTGTAACAACCAAGACAGTTCCTTAGATAAATTCGCTGCCCTAGTAAAATTATTATATTGAATGGAGGTTACACAAAGTCCAGGTAACTTAACTTCACATCCCAACTGAGCTAACTGCCACAATATTTCTATTTGTTCCTGAACCAAATCAATACGCTGATTGACAATCATTAATCCTCCTCTTAACTGATTATTTACTGATGCTTGAATATCTATCGCTTCACTTACTGATGCAGACAAATTATTAAGAGTTTGAACAGTAGCTACCTGACCTTGCAAGGCCAGGGCGGATGCAGCAAGGGAAGCCCCAATAGCAGCAGTTGCAATAATGGCTACAATAGCTGCAGTAATACCAAAATCTCGTTTTTGTCAATGGCAAAAATCTTGGCATACGGGCCACAGTAGCTGTATCATATTCACTTGCATTCCAACAAAGGGTAAAAAAGCATCCCGTATCATTGCATGCAATCCAAACAAAAGGGGGCCAGACACACACTGGGGTGGATCCCACCTTCGTAACCTTGTGAATCTGGGACGTGGTCATGTTGTCCTTATGTAAATCGGCAACAACCACCGCCCCACCCAGAAGAGTGACCATGGGGGAGAGATCAGTACAACTGCCACCAGTACCACACAGCAACCAGGTGTCAAAAGGATTAACACCGTCATAGTCCCAGGAATTGAGTTCAGAATAGTTACTGTGTCCTTCCATCGGTGAGAAGGAATAAAGCTCATTATCGAGAAAACGTGCTCTACGGCTTTGACAGCCTGTCCATGGAAAGATGGAAGAAAGGTCCTCCTTTCGGCCAACGCAAAATGGGGCATACTGGGACTGAAGCGTCGGAACGGTTGTACAGGCTGAACTGGATGAACCACATGCCGGCCACCACCCAAAAAGGATCGTAGCATTATTTGAATGTTCTTCCTCTAGCTTGGCAAAAGAAAAATTTCCTAACTTTATGCACGTATCAGCACGAGTCTGGTTGATTGTAAAGCAAAGACTGCCATTAGTCAACTGGGTACTATTATCAGGTGTCGGCGCTATGTCTGGAGACATTGGCAAATATGGTAGTCCCAAAGAGTCATTAGTTGTGAAAAATCTTGGGAAGACTTGTGCATCATGCATCACCGGCATGGGCCGAGGGAAGGTCGACAGAATTCCCCAGCGAATCTCTTGACTCGTCGCCCGCAAGTTCATCAGCATTCCTAGCAGTGTCAGGATCCAAAGCAGGGCCATCATGCTTCACCACTCGAGTCAACCGTGCTGGAACCCAAATTGGATTTTCTTGACCCTGTGGGAAAACACAAACAGCTCCCCTGGATCTTATTAATATAGGATCCGGTCCTTTCCATTGATTATCAAGTACATCTTTCCATTTTACAAGTTCTTTTGGAGATGCATGAGTGACATGTCTGTCTGCAGCAGACTGTCCATTAGAATCCAATTTCAAAAAATTTAAGGTAAATAGAGTAAGGGAAAGAGTCGCTTTCTGACCCATACTGGGGCAGAGTCCCCCTTTTTGTTTTTGTAAATAAGTTTTGATAGTACTATGTGCCCGTTCCACCATACCTTGGCCTTGGGGAATATAGGGCAATCCTGTAACATGATGGACTTCCATTTTCGAGCAAAATTGCTGAAATGTTTTAGAAGTATAAGCAGGTCCGTTATCAGTCTTTAGCTGTCGTGGCTTTCCCCATGCTGCCCACGCGTCCAGGCAATGGGTGATGACATGAGCCACCTTTTCTCCTGATAAAGGTGTGGCGTGGACAACCCCGGAACAGGTATCCACAGAGACATGAACATACTTTAACTTACCAAAAGCAGGAATATGGGTAACATCCATTTGCCAAATATGTAAGGGTTTTAATCCTCTAGGGTTAACACCAATAACAGGTGCAGGTCTAAATTCTGCACAATTAGCACATTTCAATACAATATCGCGGGCATCTGCTCGCGAAATGCCAAATTTCATTCTAAGTGTCTCTGCCGGAACATGATATAACTCATGGAAAGCGGCAGCATCCTGTACAGGATTAAGCATAAGATAAACTGCTTTAGTGGCTTTATCAGCCAGGTCATTAGCTCTTGCCATGGGTCCAGGTAATAGCGTGTGCGCTCTCATATGTTGAATAAAAAAGGGATTTACTCTTGTTCTAATAGATTGTTGAATATCAGCAAAAACTTGTGCAACAGTACTTTTGGAGGAAATTAGTCCCACTGTTTCTAGAATTTGTACTGCTCCCACCACATAATGTGAGTCGGAGATGATATTTAAGGGTTGAGGAAAGGCTCGTAGAACCTCAGCTACAATAGCACATTCAACCAATTGCGGGGACGAAAAATTAAAGCACTTTTGAAATGCCTGATTATCAACAACATAACTTTTTATACCTGTCTTGGACCCATCAGTAAAGACATCAATAGCTCCTATAATAGGCTGATTTTTAGTAATTTTTGGAAATATAAATGCATTGGTCAGAGTAAACTGTAATAAAGGATGTTTTGGATAATGATTGTCGATACCACCAGGAAAGGTACAGCGGAGAATTGCCCAAGTGTCTATGGTGGCACACAGCACATTTATTTGCTGAGCAGTATAAGGCACAATGATAGATTCCGGCTCACAACCGAAATGAGTCAGAGCCAGCTGAACACCCTTTTGAGCAATTTCTCCCACCTGGGTTGGATAATGACTCAGCACTTTACCAGGGGAAGTCTGAGAATGGACCCACAACAGTGGCCCCTGTTGCCATAACACTGCTGTAGGCTGATGAGGTGAGGGAACAATACATAACTGAAATGGAATGGAAGGATCCAACCGGGACAGGGAAGCCTCTCCCAATTTCTTCTCCACCTTATCTAAGACCTGAGCAGCTTCGGCCGTAAGCTGTCTACAGGAAGTAATGGCCGAATCTCCCTCCAAAATGGCAAACAATGGTTTAAGCTCCGCGGTAGTCAAATTTAAATATGGCCGCACCCAATTAATGTCACCCAATAGCTTTTGAAAATCATTAAGTGTCTTAAGGACATCTCTTCTGATGGTAATCTTTTGTGGCTTTATCTGCATAGGATAAATGGTAGACCCGAGGAAATTTCCAATCTCACCTTCTTGTACCTTTTCAGGAGCTATAAACAAGCCTTTACCTTTTAGCTCAGCAGACAGAACCCCAAAGGCTCGCTGCAAAAGAGCTTGATCTGAGTGACACAGTAAAATATCATCCATGTAGTGGCATATTTTAATGGTGGGAAATTGAGTTCTAACCGGCTGGATAGCTCTGGCTACATAAAGTTGGCACATTGTCGGACTATTTGCCATACCTTGAGGCAAAACCTTCCATTGATATCTATTATCAGGCTGTTCATGATTAATGCTAGGCAAAGTAAAGGCAAATCTAATTCTATCCTGGCCATGTAAGGGTATGGAGAAAAAACAATCTTTAATATCTACTATTAAAAGTTTCCAATGGACTGGGAGAGTGGATAGTAGAGGTAAACCCCTCTGAATGGGGCCCATGACCTGCATCTGCTTATTTATGGCTCGCAGATCATGTAACAACCTCCATTTTCCAGATTTCTTCTTAATAACAAAAATAGGGGTGTTCCAAGGTGACTGTGAGCATTCTATATGCCCATGGTCAAGTTGCCCCTTGACCAGCTGACTGGCTGCTGCAAGCTTTTCAGAGGTTAGAGGCCACTGAGGAACCCACACCGGGTCCTCTGTTTTCCAGGGAATGGGGATCGCCTCCCCAGTGGCCCCTAGGAAAAACCCAGCCCTGTTCTGCCTTGTCTCCCATGAGAAGGTACAGGACTCGTACGCCCTTGCAAATGTTTGCCAAGCCCTTTACCAGGGATGCAATCCATATTTTTCATCATTTGTTGACTTTGAGGTGAATAATCGTTAGTCAATGTAAGATCCAATTGCTGCAATACCTCCCTTCCCCATAGATTAATGGGGAGAGGTAACACATAAGGGACTAAAGTTCCTCTCCTTCCTTCTTCATTTTGCCAATGTAATTCTTTTGCACTCTTTTTTGGAGCGTCTTCGTACCCCAATCCTTGCAAGGACTGAGATGATTGAATGAGAGGCCATCCTGATGGCCACCAAGTAGTATCCGCTCCAGTATCCAATAAGCCCTGAAACCTTTTGCCTTCTATTAACAACTCCATCATTGGTCGCTTATAAAACAATCTTTATGCTGACCACCTGAGGAGCCAAAACCCTTAGTTCCTCGAGGATTGTTTCGACTAAGAAAATTTTGATGTAAGCTGGGTAATACCAACAATTGAGCTATCCTATCTCCAGGGGAAATAGCACTGATCCCCCGAGGGGATGAGCACAATATTTGTAATTGGCCTGTGAAATCCTAATCAATAACTCCTGGGTGGACAATAAGACCTTTTAAAGTCGTTGACGAACGTCCAATTATTAATCCTACCATGCCTACTGGTAGGGGACCTGCGAGATCTGAGGGGATTGGTTGGCATCCCATGATAGGTGTCAATACTGCTCTGGCGGCTGCACGCAGGTCCAATCCTGCTGATCCGGAGGTTGCTCTTTGGATGGTGTCGTCTTCACAAATCTCTTGGACTGGTATGGAGTCTGTTGGATTGCCCCATACATTTGTGTTGGGCCCTGGGGTCGGGGGCCCCGTTTCCCGTTTTTTGACTGCTCTGTAGAGCGTTCAGGAAGGGGTCTCCCTTGACTGTCTTTTACTGACCTACATTCATTAGCCCAATGTTTTCCCTTCTTGCACCGCGGACACAACCCCGGTTGTTTAGTGGGTCGCGTAGTAGGGGCCGCAGCCTGAGACCTACACTGTCTTTTTATATGGCCCATTTTTCCACAGTTAAAGCATTTCATGTTTGCAGCCTTTTGGGCAGATAATACTGCTGCTGCTATACCATGATTAGTCAATGGCCCTCCTATTTCTCTACAGGCTTTCATCCAGGCATTTATTCCTTTTCCTTTCCAGGGAGTAATAGCATTTCTACATTCTTTTGTGCATTGCTCATAAATCAATTGTTCTACAAACGGCATTGCACCTTCAGGATCCTCAAATATTCTCCCTGCTGCTTCCATCATTCTTGCCACGAAATCTGAAAATGGCTCAGTGGCTCCCTGTATAATCTTTGTCAAGTTTCCAGTAACTTGTCCTTTATTTGGCAGACTTTTCCAGGCTCGAACAGCAGCCTTATTAATCTGCTCATATACCTCCACTGGATACATAGTTTGATTGACTACCCATTGTCCTTGGCCCGTGAGCATATCAAAGCTCCACTGAGGGCGCTGGTTGGCTATGTTTTGTTTTGCTTGAGCCATGCACAATTCTTGATAAATTGATCTCCAATCTAAATATTGGCCCATGGAGAGGCATGCCTTGACAGTGTTGGACCAATCATCAGGAGTCATAGCATTGGCGGCTAGTCTTTCTATCAGTGCTAGAGTAAACGAGGCACTGACGCCATACGTCTGCACTGACTCCACCAGAGCCTTTAATTGTTTCAGATCCAAAGGAGTGTGATGCCTTTGGTTTTGAGCATCTTCCCATACAGGGAATGCTGCCTGTATTTTTTTCATTTCCTTTCCAGGGATCAGTGAACTGCCTTCCCCAGCCTTATTTTTCTCTATTGCCTCATAAGGAGGTGCTGTTGGCCCATACCCGGGATCTTCCTCTCTCATATTTTGCAGCTTCCTCATCCAACTCAGCCTGTTCAGCAGGGTCAAGCCCTGCTTCCTCCTCAGAGTCAGATGACTCTTGTTGATCCTCTCCTTCAGAGGACGTCTCCTCCTCGGAAGAGGATGATATTGTATAATTCTTAAACTCAGTGAGGAGAGGATACAATTTAGGGTCCTCCTCACCTTTACTTACCCCTTTCTCAGAGGCAGGCAGCAGCTTTAAGTTTTTTGCTCGCTGTTCAAGCTCTTCTTCCTTCTTTGCAAGTTGCTTTGCCCTTTTTTTAAGTTCAGCTAGCTTATCTTTACCTTTTACTTTCTTTTTTATTGGCTTTCTTTCCTGCTTAGCCTTTTTTCCCTTTTCAGCTTCTGATAGACTATCTTGGTGGTCTGATAATGCCTGTTGGCCTTCCCTGATTTTTTCCTTACATCTTTCATCCTTAATGCAAGATTTTAACAGTTTGTATAGTGGCCACACCCCTGGTTTTAGGGTCCCCTGTTTTGTTTTGGTTTTTTTTGTGTCAAATCTCCTCCTAATTTATCCCACGATCTTTTAGAAAGGGACCCAGAGACCACAAACCAGGGAGCTACTCGATCAACCTCCTTAAGAAAGTTCCGCAGCACCCTGTCAGGGATCTTTAAATCCTTTTGCTTCAGCAGCGCCTGCGCTGCTTCCAAAATCGGTTTAGTTCTACAGGAGAGGGTGCGGCAGCTCAGCTATCTACCTGAGTCTATGGCCAATTATTCAAAATTGCAAAAAGGACAGATGCAAGTTTTATCCCGTTTCCCACAATTAAGACACAGACAACACAGTAAAACAAAAACGAAACTAACAACGAGAAAAGGAATACACCAGACCACAGAAATCATACCTTGCTGAAAAGTGCTGCAGCTTTTCACTCTGCTGGCTTGAATCTTCCTCCGACGAGCAGTCGGGGGTCCTTCGAGTCGTTCCTCTGCCCGGGGTCGGCGAGTTCCCGGGTTTCGGCACCACTTGTCGCGCGCAGCCTTTGCCGATAAGGATGACGCGGCAACCGAAGATTTGTCCAGCAGAATCTTTATTGTAAAGCTCTTTTAGGTAGATGGAGAAGGACCCCAAACCCCAAGCGCGCTCTGCTTACATAGCCTGCAGGGCGGCGTGCTCGTCTGTGATTGGTGCTCCGCACAATACCCAATTAGCATGTGTTCTCTGATAGGGAGAGCACTCAAGTCTGTGATTGGTGCTCCGCACAATACCCAATTAGCATGTGTTCTCTGATAGGGAGAGCACTCAAATCCGTATTAGCATCATGTGGCACATGCGCCGCTGTAAGGCGAGTTCTAGCAGGAAGCCAGCGCCATCTCGTAATGGCGAATGCGGCTCCCGACAAACAGGCGACCCATATGTGAATTAGTTTACAAAGTTGTGCTTTGTGTATCTGTTCTTTCGATAGAAACTTGTTTCTTTGCCTTACAGTGCGAGATAACACTTTTAAGTGTTCCTGTATTCCTAATTGAGCGAGCGACACACAGGTGATTCCGTTTAAAAGTAGTGCTTTGCTATTCTGTTCTTTCATTTGAAACTTGGTCCTGTTCTGTACAGTAAGATATATCACTTTTCAGTTTTCCTGTATTCCTAATGGAGTGAGCGACACACATGTGAATTAGTTTACAAAGTAGTGCTTTGCTTTTCTGTTCTTTCGTTGTAAATGTGTTCCTGTGCTGTACAGTGCGTTATATCACTTTTCATTTTTCCTGTTATAATAATCGAACAGGCGACACATATCTGAATTAGTTTACAAAGTAATGTTTTGCTTTTCTGTTCTTTCGTTGTAAAATTGTTCCTGTGTTTTACACTGCGTTATATCACTTTTCAGTTTTCCTGTTATAATAATTGAACAGGCGACCCATATGTGAATTAGTTTACAAAGTTGTGTTTGTGTATCTGTTCTTTCGATAGAAACTTGTTTGTTTGCCTTACAGTGCGAGATAACACTTTTAAGTGTTCCTGTATTCCTAATTGAGCGAGGAACACACAGGTGATTCCGTTTAAAAGTAGTGCTTTGCTATTCTGTTCTTTCATTTGAAACTTGGTCCTGTTCTGTACAGTGAGATATACCACTTTTCAGTATTCCTGTATTCCTAATGGAGTGAGCGACACACATGTGAATTAGTTTACAAAGTAGTGCTTTGCTTTTCTGTTCTTTCGTTGTAAATTTGTTCCTGTGCTGTACAGTGCGTTATATCACTTTTCAGTTTTCCTGTTATAATAATCGAACAGGCGACACATATGGGAATTAGTTTACAAAGTTGTGCTTTGCTTTTCTGTTCTTTCGTTGGAAACGTGTTCCTGTGCTGTACAGTGCATTGTATCACTTTTCAGTTTTCCTGTTATAATAATTGCACAGGCAAAACGTATGTGAATTAGTTTACAAAGTTGTGCTTTGCTTTTCTGTTCTTTCGTTGGAAACGTGTTCCTGTGCTGTACAGTGCATTATATCACTTTTCAGTTTTCCTGTTATAATAATTGCACAGGCAAAACGTATGTGAATTAGTTTACAAAGTTGTGCTTTGCTTTTCTGTTCTTTCGTTGGAAACTTGTTCCTGTGCTGTACAGTGCGTTATATCACTTTTCAGTTTTCCTGTTATAATAATTGAACAGGCGACACGTATGTGAATTAGTTTACAAAGTTGTGCTTTGCTTTTCTGTTCTTTCTTTGGAAACTTGTTCCTGTGCTGTACAGTGCGTTATATCACTTTTCAGTTTTCCTGTTATAATAATTGAACAGGCGACACGTTTGGGAATTAGTTTACAAAGTTGTGCTTTGCTTTTCTGTTCTTTCGTTGGAAGCTTGTTCCTGTGCTGTACAGTGCGTTATATCACTTTTCTGTTTTCCTGTTATAATAATTGAACAGGCGACACGTATGTGAATTAGTTTACAAAGTAGTGCTTTGCTTTTCTGTTCTTTCGTTGTAAAATTGTTCCTGTGTTTTACAGTGCGTTATATCACTTTTCAGTTTTCCTGTTATAATAATTGAACAGGCGACATGTATGTGAATTAGTTTACAAAGTTGTGCTTTGCTTTTCTGTTCTTTCGTTGGAAACTTGTTTCTGTGCTGTACAGTGCATTATATCACTTTTCAGTTTTCCTGTTATAATAATTGAACAGGCAACACGTATGTGAATTAGTTTACAAAGTTGTGCTTTGCTTTTCTGTTCTTTCGTTGGAAACTTGTTCCTGTGTTTTACAGTGCGTTAAATCACTTTTCAGTTTTCCTGTTATATTAATTGAACAGGCGACACGTTTGGGAATTAGTTTACAAAGTTGTTCTTTGCTTTTCTGTTCTTTCTTTGGAAACTTGTTCCTGTGCTGTACAGTGCGTTATATAACTTTTCTGTTTTCCTGTTATAATAATTGAACAGGCGACACGTATGTGAATTAGTTTACAAAGTAGTGCTTTGCTTTTCTGTTCTTTCATTGTAAAATTGTTCCTGTGTTTTACAGTGCGTTATATCACTTTTCAGTTTTCCTGTTATAATAATTGAACAGGCGACACGTATGGGAATTAGTTTACAAAGTTGTGCTTTGCTTTTCTGTTCTTTCGTTGGAAACTTGTTCCTGTGCTGTACAGTGCATTATATCACTTTTCAGTTTTCCTGTTATAATAATTGAACAGGCAACACGTATGTGAATTAGTTTACAAAGTTGTGCTTTGCTTTTCTGTTCTTTCTTTGGAAACTTGTTCCTGTGCTGTACAGTGCGTTATATCACTTTTCAGTTTTCCTGTTATAATAATTGAACAGGCGACACGTTTGGGAATTAGTTTACAAAGTTGTGCTTTGCTTTTCTGTTCTTTCGTTGGAAGCTTGTTCCTGTGCTGTACAGTGCGTTATATCACTTTTCTGTTTTCCTGTTATAATAATTGAACAGGCGACACGTATGTGAATTAGTTTACAAAGTAGTGCTTTGCTTTTCTGTTCTTTCGTTGTAAAATTGTTCCTGTGTTTTACAGTGCGTTATATCACTTTTCAGTTTTCCTGTTATAATAATTGAACAGGCGACATGTATGTGAATTAGTTTACAAAGTTGTGCTTTGCTTTTCTGTTCTTTCGTTGGAAACTTGTTTCTGTGCTGTACAGTGCATTATATCACTTTTCAGTTTTCCTGTTATAATAATTGAACAGGCAACACGTATGTGAATTAGTTTACAAAGTTGTGCTTTGCTTTTCTGTTCTTTCGTTGGAAACTTGTTCCTGTGTTTTACAGTGCGTTAAATCACTTTTCAGTTTTCCTGTTATATTAATTGAACAGGCGACACGTTTGGGAATTAGTTTACAAAGTTGTTCTTTGCTTTTCTGTTCTTTCTTTGGAAACTTGTTCCTGTGCTGTACAGTGCGTTATATAACTTTTCTGTTTTCCTGTTATAATAATTGAACAGGCGACACGTATGTGAATTAGTTTACAAAGTAGTGCTTTGCTTTTCTGTTCTTTCATTGTAAAATTGTTCCTGTGTTTTACAGTGCGTTATATCACTTTTCAGTTTTCCTGTTATAATAATTGAACAGGCGACACGTATGGGAATTAGTTTACAAAGTTGTGCTTTGCTTTTCTGTTCTTTCGTTGGAAACTTGTTCCTGTGCTGTACAGTGCATTATATCACTTTTCAGTTTTCCTGTTATAATAATTGAACAGGCAACACGTATGTGAATTAGTTTACAAAGTTGTGCTTTGCTTTTCTGTTCTTTCGTTGGAAACTTGTTCCTTTGCTGTACAGTGCGTTATATCACTTTTCAGTTTTCCTGTTATAATAATTGAACAGTCGACATGTATGTGAATTAGTTTGCAAAGTTGTGCTTTGCTTTTCTGTTCTTTCGTTGGAAACTTGTTCCTGTGCTGTACAATGCGTTATATCACTTTTCAGTTTTCCTGTGATAATAATTGAACAGGCGACACGTATGTGAATTAGTTTACACAGTTGTGCTTTGCTTTTCTATTCTTTCGTTGGAAACTTGTTCTTGTGCTGTATAGTGCGTTACATCACTTTTCAGTTTTCCTGTTACAATAATTGAACAGACGACACGTATGTGAATTAGTTTACAAAGTTGTGCTTTACTTTTCTGTTCTTTCGTTGGAAACTTGTTTCTGTGCTGTACAATGCGTTATATCACTTTTCAGTTTTCCTGTTATAATAACAGAACGGGCGACACGTATATGATTTAGTTTACAAAGTTGTGCTTTGCGTTTCTGTTCTTTCGATGGAAACTTGTTTCTGTGCCATACAGTGCGAGATAACACTTTTCAGTTTTCCAGTATTCCTAAATGAGCGAGCGACACACAAGTGATTTAGTTTACAAAGTAGTGCTTTTGGTTTCTGTTCTTCTGTTGGAAATTTGTTTCTGTGCTGTACAGTGTGATATATCACTTTTCAGTTTTCATGTTGTGATAATTGAATGGGCGACACGTATGTCATTTAGTTTACAAAGTTGTGCTTTGCCGTTCTGTTCTTTCGAAGGACCCTTGTTTCTGTGCTGTACAATGCAAGAGAACACTTTTCAGTTTTCCTGTATTCATAAATGAGCGAGCGACACACATGTGATTCCATTTAAAAGTAGGGCTTTACTTCTCTTTGGAAACTTGTTCCTGTGCTGTACAGTGCGATATATCACTTTTCAGTTTTCCTGTATTCCTAATTGAGCAAGTCACACACATGTGATATAGTTTACAAAGTAGTGGTTTACATTCAAGTTCTTTCGTGGAAACTTATTCCTGTTACGAACAAGTTAGGGTTAGGATTAGGGTTAGGGTTAGGGTTAGGGCTAGGGTTAGGTCAGGGTTGGGTAAGGGATGGGTTAGGGTTAGGGTTAGGGATAGGGTTAGGGTTAGGGTTAGGCGTTACGGTTTGGGTTAGGGTTAGGGTTAGGGTTAGGGTTAGTGTTAGGGTTAGGGTTAGGGGGTTAGCGTTAGGGTTAGGGTTAGGGTTAGGGTTAGGGTTATATCACTTTTCAGTTTTCCTGTTATAATAATTGAACAGGCGACCCATATGTGAATTAGTTTACAAAGTTGTGCTTTGTGTATCTGTTCTTTCGATAGAAACTTGTTTGTTTGCCTTACAGTGCGAGATAACACTTTTAAGTGTTCCTGTAATCCTAATGGAGCGAGGAACACACAGGTGATTCCGTTTAAAAGTAGTGCTTTGCTATTCTGTTCTTTCATTTGAAACTTGGTCCTGTTCTGTACAGTGAGATATACGACTTTTCAGTATTCCTGTATTCCTAATGGAGTGAGCGACACACATGTGAATTAGTTTACAAAGGAGTGCTTTGCTTTTCTGTTCTTTCATTGTAAATTTGTTCCTGTGCTGTAAAGTGCGTTATATCACTTTTCAGTTTTCCTGTTATAATAATCGAACAGGCGACACATATGGGAATTAGTTTACAAAGTTGTGCTTTGCTTTTCTGTTCTTTCGTTGGAAACGTGTTCCTGTGCTGTACAGTGCGTTATATCACTTTTCAGTTTTCCTGTTATAATAATTGAACAGGCGACACGTATGTGAATTAGTTTACAAAGTTGTGCTTTGCTTTTCTGTTCTTTCTTTGGAAACTTGTTCCTGTGCTGTACAGTGCGTTATATCACTTTTCAGTTTTCCTGTTATAATAATTGAACAGGCGACACGTATGTGAATTAGTTTTCAATGTAGTGCTTTGCTTTTCTGTTCTTTTGTTGTAAAATTGTTCCTGTGTTTTACAGTGCGTTATATCACTTTTCAGTTTTCCTGTTATAATAATTGAACAGGCGACACGTATGGGAATTAGTTTACAAAGTTGTGCTTTGCTTTTCTGTTCTTTCGTTGGAAACTTGTTCCTGTGCTGTACAATGCATTATATCACTTTTCAGTTTTCCTATTATAATAATTGAACAGGCAACACGTATGGGAATTAGTTTACAAAGTTGTGCTTTGCTTTTCTGTTCTTTCGTTGGAAACTTGTTCCTGTGCTGTACAGTGCGTTATATCACTTTTCAGTTTTCCTGTTATAATAATTGAACAGTCGACATGTATGTGAATTAGTTTCCAAAGTTGTGCTTTGCTTTTCTGTTCTTTCGTTGGAAACTTGTTCTTGTGCTGTACAATGCGTTATATCACTTTTCGGTTTTCCTGTTATAATAATTGAACGGGCGACACGTATGTGATTTAGTTCATAAAGTTGTGCTTTGCGTTTCTGTTCTTTCGATGGAAACTTGTTTCTGTGCCATACAGTGCGAGATAACACTTTTCAGTTTTCTAGTATTCCTAAATGAGAGAGCGACAAACATGTGATTTAGTTTACAAAGTAGTGCTTTGGGTTTCTATTCTTCTGTTGGATACTTGTTTCTGTGCTGTACAGTGTGATATATCACTTTTCAGTTTTCCTGTTGTAATAATTGAACTGGCGACACGTTTGTCATTTAGTTTACAAAGTTGTACTTTGCCGTTCTGTTCTTTCGAAGGACACTTGTTTCTGTGCCGTACAATGCGAGAGAACAGTTTTCAGTTTTCCTGTATTCCTAAATGAGCGAGCGACACACATGTGATTTCATTTAAAAGTAGGGCTTTGCTTTTCTTTGGAAACTTGTTCCTGTGCTGTACAGTGCGATATATCACTTTTCAGTTTTCCTGTATTCCTAAATGAGCGAGTGACACACATGTGATATAGTTTACAAAGTAGTGGTTTACATTCACGTTCTTTCGTTGGAAACTTGTTCCTGTTAGGAACAAGTTAGGGTTAGGATTAGGGTTAGGGTTAGGGTTAGGGGTAGGGTTAGGTCAGGGCTGGGTAAGGAATGGGTTAGGGTTAGGGTTAGGGTTAGGGTTAGGGTTAGGGTTAGGGTTAGGGTTATGGTTAGGGCTAGGTTTAGATCCGGGCTGGGTAAGGGATGGGTTAGGTTTAGGGTTAGGGTTAGGGTTAGGTGTTACGGTTAGGGTTACGGTTAGGGTTAGGGTTAGGGTTAGTGTTAGGGTTAGGGTTAGGGTTAGGGGGTTAGGGTTAGGGTTAGGGTTAGGGTTAGGGTTAGGGTTAGGGTTATATCACTTTTCAGTTTTCCTGTTATAATAATTGAACAGGCGACACATATGTGAATTAGTTTACAAAGTTATGCTTTGCTTATCTGTTCTTTAAATGGAAACTTGTTTCTCTGCCTTACAGTGCGAGATAACACTTTTAAGTTTTCCTGTATTCCTAATTGAGCGAGCAACACACAGGTGATTCCGTTTAAAAGTAGTGCTTTGCTATTCTGTTCTTTCATTTGAAACTTGGTCCTGTTCTGTACAGTGAGATATATCACTTTTCAGTTTTCCTGTATTCCTAATGGAGTGAGCGACACACATGTGAATTAGTTTACAAAGTAGTGCTTTGCTTTTCTGTTCTTTCGTTGGAAACTTGTTCCTGTGCTGTACAGTGCATTATATCACTTTTCAGTTTTCCTGTTATAATAATTGAACAGGCGACACGTATGTGAATTAGTTTACAAAGTTTTGCTTTGCTTTTCTGTTCTTTCGTTGGAAACTTGTTCCTGTGCTGTACAGTGCGTTATATCACTTGTCAGGTTTCCTGTTATAATAAATGAACAGGCGACACGTATGTGAATTAGTTTACAAAGTTGTGCTTTGCTTTTCTGATCTTTCGATGGAAACTTGTTTCTGTGCCATACAGTGCGAGATAACACTTTTCAATTTCCCAGTATTCCTAAATGAGCGAGCGGCACACATGTGATTTAGTTTACAAAGTAGTGCTTTGGGGTTCTGTTCTTCTGTTGGAAACTTGTTTCTGTGCTGTACAGTGTGATATATCACTTTTCAGTTTTCCTGTTGTAATAATTGAACGGGCGACACGTATGTCTTTTAGTTTACAAACTTTTGCTTTGCCGTTCTGTTCTTTCGAAGGACCCTTGTTTCTGTGCCATACAATGCGAGAGAACACTTTTCAGTTTTCCTGTTTTCCTAAATGAGCGAGCGACACAAATTTGATTCCTTTTAAAAGTAGGGCTTTGCTTTTCTTTGGAAACTTGTTCCTGTGCTGTACAGTGCGATATATCACTTTTCAGTTTTCCTGTATTCCTCATTGAGCGAGTGACACACATGTGATATAGTTTACAAAGTAGTGGTTTACAGTCACGTTCTTTCGTTGGAAACTTGTTCCTGTTAGGAACAAGTTAGGGTTAGGATTAGGGTTAGGGTTAGGCCTAGGGTTAGGTCAGGGCTGGGTAAGGGATGGGTTACGTTTAGGGTTAGGGTTAGGGTTAGGGTTAGTGTTAGGGTTATGGTTAGGGCTAGGGTTAGGTCCGGGCTGGGTAAGGGATGGGTTAGGGTTAGGGTTAGGGTTATGGTTAGGGTTAGGTGTTATAGTTAGGGTTACGGTTAGGGTTAGGGTTAGGGTTAGGGTTAGTGTTAGGGGGTTAGGGTTAGGGTTAGGGTTAGGGTTAGGGTTAGGTTTAGGGTTATATCACTTTTCAGTTTTCCTGTTACAATAATTGAACAGGCGACACGTATGTGAATTAGTTTACAAAGTTGTGCTTTGCGTTTCTGTTCTTTCGATGGAAACTTGTTTCTGTGCCATACAGTGCGAGATAACACTTTTCAGTTTTCCAGTATTCCTAAATGAGCGAGCGACACACATGTGATTTAGTTTACAAATTAGTGCTTTGGGTTTCTGTTCTTCTGTTGGAAACTTGTTTCTGTGCTGTACAGTGTGATATATCACTTTTCAGTTTTCCTGTTGTAATAATTGAACAGGCGACACGTATGTCATTTAGTTAAAAAGTTGTACTTTGCCGTTCTGTTCTTTCGAAGGACCCTTGTTTCTGTGCCGTACAATGCGAGAGAACACTTTTCAGTTTTCCTGTATTCATAAATGAGCGAGCGAAACACATGTGATTTCATTTAAAAGTAGGGCTTTGCTTTTCTTTGGAAACTTGTTCCTGTGCTGTACAGTGCGATATATCACTTTTCAGTTTTCCTGTATTCCTAATTGAGCGAGTGACACACATGTGATATAGTTTACGAAGTAGTGGTTTACATTCACGTTCTTTTTTGGAAACTTGTTCCTGTTAGGAACAAGTTAGGGTTAGGATTAGGGTTAGGGTTAGGGTTAGGGGTAGGGTTAGGTCAGGGCTGGGTAAGGAATGGGTTAGGGTTAGGGTTAGGGTTATTGTTAGGGTTAGGGTTAGGGTTATAGTTAGGGCTAGGTTTAGGTCCGGGCTGGGTAAGGGATGGGTTAGGGTTAGGGTTAGGTTTAGGGTTAGGGTTAGGGTTAGGTGTTACAGTTAGGGTTACAGTTAGGGTTAGGGTTAGGGTTAGTGTTAGGGTTAGGGTTAGGGTTAGGGGGTTAGGGTTAGGGTTAGGGTTAGGGTTTGCGTTAGGGTTAGGGTTAGGGTTAGGGTTATATCACTTTTCAGTTTTCCTGTTATAATAATTGAACAGGCGACACATATGTGAATTAGTTTACAAAGTTGTGCTTTGCCTATCTGTTCTTTCGATGGAAACTTGTTTCTTTGCCTTACAGTGCGAGATAACACTTTTAAGTTTTCCTGTATTCCTAATTGAGCAAGCAACACACAGGTGATTCCGTTTAAAAGTAGTGCTTTGCTATTCTGTTCTTTCATTTGAAACTTTGTCCTGTTCTGTACAGTGAGATATATCACTTTTCAGTTTTCCTGTATTCCTAATGGAGTGAGCGACACACATGTGAATTAGTTTACAAAGTAGTGCTTTGCTTTTCTGTTCTTTTGTTGTAAATTAGTTCCTGTGCTGTACAGTGCGTTATATCACTTTTCAGTTTTGCTGTTATAATAATCGAACAGGCGACACGTATGGGAATTAGTTTACAAAGTTATGCTTTGCTTTTCTGTTCTTTCGTTGGAAACTTGTTCCTGTGCTGTACAGTGCATTATATCACTTTTCAGTTTTCCTGTTATAATAATTGAACAGGCGACACGTATGTGAATTAGTTTACACAGTTGTGCTTTGCTTTTCTATTCTTTCGTTGGAAACTTGTTCCTGTGCTGTATAGTGCGTTATATCACTTTTCAGTATTCCTGTTACAATAATTGAACAGGCGACACGTATGTGAATTAGTTTACAAAGTTGTGCTTTGCTTTTCTGTTCTTTCGTTGGAAACTTGTTTCTGTGCTGTACAATGCGTTATATCACCTTTCAGTTTTCCTGTTATAATAACTGAACGGGCGACACGTATGTGATTTAGTTTACAAAGTTGTGCTTTGCGTTTCTGTTCTTTCGATGGAAAGTTGTTTCTGTGCCATACAGTGCGAGATAACACTTTTCAGTTTTCCAGTATTCCTAAATGAGCGAGCGACACACAAGTGATTTAGTTTACAAAGTAGTGCTTTTGGTTTATGTTCTTCTGTTGGAAACTTGTTTCTGTGCTGTACAGTGTGATATATCACCTTTCAGTTTTCATGTTGTAATAATTGAACGGGCGACACGCATGTCATTTAGTTTACAAAGTTGTGCTTTGCCGTTCTGTTCTTTCGAAGGACCCTTGTTTCTGTGCTGTACAATGCGAGAGAACACTTTTCAGTTTTCCTGTATTCCTAAATGAGCGAGCGACACACATGTGATTCCATTTAAAAGTAGGGCTTTGCTTTTCTTTGGAAACTTGTTCCTGTGCTGTACAGTGTGATATATCACTTTTCAGTTTTCCTGTATTCCTAATTGAGCGAGTGACACACATGTGATATAGTTTACATTGTAGTGGTTTACATTCAAGTTCTTTCGTTGGAAACTTGTTCCTGCTAGGAACAAGTTAGGGTTAGGATTAGGCTTAGGGTTAGGGTTAGGGCTAGGGTTAGGTCATGGCTGAGTAAAGGATGGGTTAGGGTTAGGGTTAGGGTTAGGGTTAGGGTTAGGTGTTACGGTTTGGGTTACGGTTAGGGTTAGGGTTAGGGTTAGTGTTAGGGTTAGGGTTAGGGTTAGGGGGTTAGCGTTAGGGTTAGGGTTAGGGTTAGGGTTAGGGTTAGGGTTAGGCTTAGGGTTATATCAATTTTCAGTTTTCCTGTTATAATAATTGAACAGGCGATACATATGTGAATTAGTTTACAAAGTTGTGCTTTGCCTATCTGTTCTTTCGATGGAAACTTATTTCTCTGCCTTACAGTGGGAGATAACACTTTTAAGTTTTCCTGTATTCCTAATTGAGCGAGCGACACACAGGTGATTCCATTTAAAAGTAGTGCTTTGCTATTCTGTTCTTTCATTTGAAACTTGGTCCTGTTCTGTACAGTGAGATATATCACTTTTCAGTTTTCCTGTATTCCTAATGGAGTGAGCGACACACATGTGAATTAGTTTACAAAGTAGTGCTTTGCTTTTCTGTTCTTTCGTTGTAAATGTGTTCCTGTGCTGTACAGTGCGTTATATCACTTTTCAGTTTTCCTGTAATAATAATAGAACAGGCAACACGTATCTGAATTAGTTTACAAAGTAATGTTTTGCTTTTCTGTTCTTACGTTGTAAAATTGTTCCTGTGTTTTACAGTGCGTTATATCACTTTTCAGTTTTCCTGTTATAATAATTGAACAGGCGACACATATGGGAGTTTACAAAGTTGTGCTTTGCTTTTCTGTTCTTTCGTTGTAAATTTGTTCCTGTGCTGTACAGTGCGTTATATCACTTTTCAGTTTTCCTGTTATAATAATCGAACAGGCGACACATATGGGAATTAGTTTACAAACTTGTGCTTTGCTTTTCTGTTCTTTCGTTGGAAACATGTTCCTGTGCTGTACAGTGCATTATATCACTTTTCAGTTTTCCTGTTATAATAATTGCACAGGCAAAAAGTATGTGAATTAGTTTACAAAGTTGTGCTTTGCTTTTCTGTTCTTTCGTTGGAAACTTGTTCCTGTGTTTTACAGTGCGTTAAATCACTTTTCAGTTTTCCTGTTATATTAATTGAACAGGCGACACGTTTGGGAATTAGTTTACAAAGTTGTTCTTTGCTTTTCTGTTCTTTCTTTGGAAACTTGTTCCTGTGCTGTACAGTGCGTTATATAACTTTTCTGTTTTCCTGTTATAATAATTGAACAGGCGACACGTATGTGAATTAGTTTACAAAGTAGTGCTTTGCTTTTCTGTTCTTTCATTGTAAAATTGTTCCTGTGTTTTACAGTGCGTTATATCACTTTTCAGTTTTCCTGTTATAATAATTGAACAGGCGACACGTATGGGAATTAGTTTACAAAGTTGTGCTTTGCTTTTCTGTTCTTTCGTTGGAAACTTGTTCCTGTGCTGTACAGTGCATTATATCACTTTTCAGTTTTCCTGTTATAATAATTGAACAGGCAACACGTATGTGAATTAGTTTACAAAGTTGTGCTTTGCTTTTCTGTTCTTTCTTTGGAAACTTGTTCCTGTGCTGTACAGTGCGTTATATCACTTTTCAGTTTTCCTGTTATAATAATTGAACAGGCGACACGTTTGGGAATTAGTTTACAAAGTTGTGCTTTGCTTTTCTGTTCTTTCGTTGGAAGCTTGTTCCTGTGCTGTACAGTGCGTTATATCACTTTTCTGTTTTCCTGTTATAATAATTGAACAGGCGACACGTATGTGAATTAGTTTACAAAGTAGTGCTTTGCTTTTCTGTTCTTTCGTTGTAAAATTGTTCCTGTGTTTTACAGTGCGTTATATCACTTTTCAGTTTTCCTGTTATAATAATTGAACAGGCGACATGTATGTGAATTAGTTTACAAAGTTGTGCTTTGCTTTTCTGTTCTTTCGTTGGAAACTTGTTTCTGTGCTGTACAGTGCATTATATCACTTTTCAGTTTTCCTGTTATAATAATTGAACAGGCAACACGTATGTGAATTAGTTTACAAAGTTGTGCTTTGCTTTTCTGTTCTTTCGTTGGAAACTTGTTCCTGTGTTTTACAGTGCGTTAAATCACTTTTCAGTTTTCCTGTTATATTAATTGAACAGGCGACACGTTTGGGAATTAGTTTACAAAGTTGTTCTTTGCTTTTCTGTTCTTTCTTTGGAAACTTGTTCCTGTGCTGTACAGTGCGTTATATAACTTTTCTGTTTTCCTGTTATAATAATTGAACAGGCGACACGTATGTGAATTAGTTTACAAAGTAGTGCTTTGCTTTTCTGTTCTTTCATTGTAAAATTGTTCCTGTGTTTTACAGTGCGTTATATCACTTTTCAGTTTTCCTGTTATAATAATTGAACAGGCGACACGTATGGGAATTAGTTTACAAAGTTGTGCTTTGCTTTTCTGTTCTTTCGTTGGAAACTTGTTCCTGTGCTGTACAGTGCATTATATCACTTTTCAGTTTTCCTGTTATAATAATTGAACAGGCAACACGTATGTGAATTAGTTTACAAAGTTGTGCTTTGCTTTTCTGTTCTTTCGTTGGAAACTTGTTCCTTTGCTGTACAGTGCGTTATATCACTTTTCAGTTTTCCTGTTATAATAATTGAACAGTCGACATGTATGTGAATTAGTTTGCAAAGTTGTGCTTTGCTTTTCTGTTCTTTCGTTGGAAACTTGTTCCTGTGCTGTACAATGCGTTATATCACTTTTCAGTTTTCCTGTGATAATAATTGAACAGGCGACACGTATGTGAATTAGTTTACACAGTTGTGCTTTGCTTTTCTATTCTTTCGTTGGAAACTTGTTCTTGTGCTGTATAGTGCGTTACATCACTTTTCAGTTTTCCTGTTACAATAATTGAACAGACGACACGTATGTGAATTAGTTTACAAAGTTGTGCTTTACTTTTCTGTTCTTTCGTTGGAAACTTGTTTCTGTGCTGTACAATGCGTTATATCACTTTTCAGTTTTCCTGTTATAATAACAGAACGGGCGACACGTATATGATTTAGTTTACAAAGTTGTGCTTTGCGTTTCTGTTCTTTCGATGGAAACTTGTTTCTGTGCCATACAGTGCGAGATAACACTTTTCAGTTTTCCAGTATTCCTAAATGAGCGAGCGACACACAAGTGATTTAGTTTACAAAGTAGTGCTTTTGGTTTCTGTTCTTCTGTTGGAAATTTGTTTCTGTGCTGTACAGTGTGATATATCACTTTTCAGTTTTCATGTTGTGATAATTGAATGGGCGACACGTATGTCATTTAGTTTACAAAGTTGTGCTTTGCCGTTCTGTTCTTTCGAAGGACCCTTGTTTCTGTGCTGTACAATGCAAGAGAACACTTTTCAGTTTTCCTGTATTCATAAATGAGCGAGCGACACACATGTGATTCCATTTAAAAGTAGGGCTTTACTTCTCTTTGGAAACTTGTTCCTGTGCTGTACAGTGCGATATATCACTTTTCAGTTTTCCTGTATTCCTAATTGAGCAAGTCACACACATGTGATATAGTTTACAAAGTAGTGGTTTACATTCAAGTTCTTTCGTGGAAACTTATTCCTGTTACGAACAAGTTAGGGTTAGGATTAGGGTTAGGGTTAGGGTTAGGGCTAGGGTTAGGTCAGGGTTGGGTAAGGGATGGGTTAGGGTTAGGGTTAGGGATAGGGTTAGGGTTAGGGTTAGGCGTTACGGTTTGGGTTAGGGTTAGGGTTAGGGTTAGGGTTAGTGTTAGGGTTAGGGTTAGGGGGTTAGCGTTAGGGTTAGGGTTAGGGTTAGGGTTAGGGTTATATCACTTTTCAGTTTTCCTGTTATAATAATTGAACAGGCGACCCATATGTGAATTAGTTTACAAAGTTGTGCTTTGTGTATCTGTTCTTTCGATAGAAACTTGTTTGTTTGCCTTACAGTGCGAGATAACACTTTTAAGTGTTCCTGTAATCCTAATGGAGCGAGGAACACACAGGTGATTCCGTTTAAAAGTAGTGCTTTGCTATTCTGTTCTTTCATTTGAAACTTGGTCCTGTTCTGTACAGTGAGATATACGACTTTTCAGTATTCCTGTATTCCTAATGGAGTGAGCGACACACATGTGAATTAGTTTACAAAGGAGTGCTTTGCTTTTCTGTTCTTTCATTGTAAATTTGTTCCTGTGCTGTAAAGTGCGTTATATCACTTTTCAGTTTTCCTGTTATAATAATCGAACAGGCGACACATATGGGAATTAGTTTACAAAGTTGTGCTTTGCTTTTCTGTTCTTTCGTTGGAAACGTGTTCCTGTGCTGTACAGTGCGTTATATCACTTTTCAGTTTTCCTGTTATAATAATTGAACAGGCGACACGTATGTGAATTAGTTTACAAAGTTGTGCTTTGCTTTTCTGTTCTTTCTTTGGAAACTTGTTCCTGTGCTGTACAGTGCGTTATATCACTTTTCAGTTTTCCTGTTATAATAATTGAACAGGCGACACGTATGTGAATTAGTTTTCAATGTAGTGCTTTGCTTTTCTGTTCTTTTGTTGTAAAATTGTTCCTGTGTTTTACAGTGCGTTATATCACTTTTCAGTTTTCCTGTTATAATAATTGAACAGGCGACACGTATGGGAATTAGTTTACAAAGTTGTGCTTTGCTTTTCTGTTCTTTCGTTGGAAACTTGTTCCTGTGCTGTACAATGCATTATATCACTTTTCAGTTTTCCTATTATAATAATTGAACAGGCAACACGTATGGGAATTAGTTTACAAAGTTGTGCTTTGCTTTTCTGTTCTTTCGTTGGAAACTTGTTCCTGTGCTGTACAGTGCGTTATATCACTTTTCAGTTTTCCTGTTATAATAATTGAACAGTCGACATGTATGTGAATTAGTTTCCAAAGTTGTGCTTTGCTTTTCTGTTCTTTCGTTGGAAACTTGTTCTTGTGCTGTACAATGCGTTATATCACTTTTCGGTTTTCCTGTTATAATAATTGAACGGGCGACACGTATGTGATTTAGTTCATAAAGTTGTGCTTTGCGTTTCTGTTCTTTCGATGGAAACTTGTTTCTGTGCCATACAGTGCGAGATAACACTTTTCAGTTTTCTAGTATTCCTAAATGAGAGAGCGACAAACATGTGATTTAGTTTACAAAGTAGTGCTTTGGGTTTCTATTCTTCTGTTGGATACTTGTTTCTGTGCTGTACAGTGTGATATATCACTTTTCAGTTTTCCTGTTGTAATAATTGAACTGGCGACACGTTTGTCATTTAGTTTACAAAGTTGTACTTTGCCGTTCTGTTCTTTCGAAGGACACTTGTTTCTGTGCCGTACAATGCGAGAGAACAGTTTTCAGTTTTCCTGTATTCCTAAATGAGCGAGCGACACACATGTGATTTCATTTAAAAGTAGGGCTTTGCTTTTCTTTGGAAACTTGTTCCTGTGCTGTACAGTGCGATATATCACTTTTCAGTTTTCCTGTATTCCTAAATGAGCGAGTGACACACATGTGATATAGTTTACAAAGTAGTGGTTTACATTCACGTTCTTTCGTTGGAAACTTGTTCCTGTTAGGAACAAGTTAGGGTTAGGATTAGGGTTAGGGTTAGGGTTAGGGGTAGGGTTAGGTCAGGGCTGGGTAAGGAATGGGTTAGGGTTAGGGTTAGGGTTAGGGTTAGGGTTAGGGTTAGGGTTAGGGTTATGGTTAGGGCTAGGTTTAGATCCGGGCTGGGTAAGGGATGGGTTAGGTTTAGGGTTAGGGTTAGGGTTAGGTGTTACGGTTAGGGTTACGGTTAGGGTTAGGGTTAGGGTTAGTGTTAGGGTTAGGGTTAGGGTTAGGGGGTTAGGGTTAGGGTTAGGGTTAGGGTTAGGGTTAGGGTTAGGGTTATATCACTTTTCAGTTTTCCTGTTATAATAATTGAACAGGCGACACATATGTGAATTAGTTTACAAAGTTATGCTTTGCTTATCTGTTCTTTAAATGGAAACTTGTTTCTCTGCCTTACAGTGCGAGATAACACTTTTAAGTTTTCCTGTATTCCTAATTGAGCGAGCAACACACAGGTGATTCCGTTTAAAAGTAGTGCTTTGCTATTCTGTTCTTTCATTTGAAACTTGGTCCTGTTCTGTACAGTGAGATATATCACTTTTCAGTTTTCCTGTATTCCTAATGGAGTGAGCGACACACATGTGAATTAGTTTACAAAGTAGTGCTTTGCTTTTCTGTTCTTTCGTTGGAAACTTGTTCCTGTGCTGTACAGTGCATTATATCACTTTTCAGTTTTCCTGTTATAATAATTGAACAGGCGACACGTATGTGAATTAGTTTACAAAGTTTTGCTTTGCTTTTCTGTTCTTTCGTTGGAAACTTGTTCCTGTGCTGTACAGTGCGTTATATCACTTGTCAGGTTTCCTGTTATAATAAATGAACAGGCGACACGTATGTGAATTAGTTTACAAAGTTGTGCTTTGCTTTTCTGATCTTTCGATGGAAACTTGTTTCTGTGCCATACAGTGCGAGATAACACTTTTCAATTTCCCAGTATTCCTAAATGAGCGAGCGGCACACATGTGATTTAGTTTACAAAGTAGTGCTTTGGGGTTCTGTTCTTCTGTTGGAAACTTGTTTCTGTGCTGTACAGTGTGATATATCACTTTTCAGTTTTCCTGTTGTAATAATTGAACGGGCGACACGTATGTCTTTTAGTTTACAAACTTTTGCTTTGCCGTTCTGTTCTTTCGAAGGACCCTTGTTTCTGTGCCATACAATGCGAGAGAACACTTTTCAGTTTTCCTGTTTTCCTAAATGAGCGAGCGACACAAATTTGATTCCTTTTAAAAGTAGGGCTTTGCTTTTCTTTGGAAACTTGTTCCTGTGCTGTACAGTGCGATATATCACTTTTCAGTTTTCCTGTATTCCTCATTGAGCGAGTGACACACATGTGATATAGTTTACAAAGTAGTGGTTTACAGTCACGTTCTTTCGTTGGAAACTTGTTCCTGTTAGGAACAAGTTAGGGTTAGGATTAGGGTTAGGGTTAGGCCTAGGGTTAGGTCAGGGCTGGGTAAGGGATGGGTTACGTTTAGGGTTAGGGTTAGGGTTAGGGTTAGTGTTAGGGTTATGGTTAGGGCTAGGGTTAGGTCCGGGCTGGGTAAGGGATGGGTTAGGGTTAGGGTTAGGGTTATGGTTAGGGTTAGGTGTTATAGTTAGGGTTACGGTTAGGGTTAGGGTTAGGGTTAGGGTTAGTGTTAGGGGGTTAGGGTTAGGGTTAGGGTTAGGGTTAGGGTTAGGTTTAGGGTTATATCACTTTTCAGTTTTCCTGTTACAATAATTGAACAGGCGACACGTATGTGAATTAGTTTACAAAGTTGTGCTTTGCGTTTCTGTTCTTTCGATGGAAACTTGTTTCTGTGCCATACAGTGCGAGATAACACTTTTCAGTTTTCCAGTATTCCTAAATGAGCGAGCGACACACATGTGATTTAGTTTACAAATTAGTGCTTTGGGTTTCTGTTCTTCTGTTGGAAACTTGTTTCTGTGCTGTACAGTGTGATATATCACTTTTCAGTTTTCCTGTTGTAATAATTGAACAGGCGACACGTATGTCATTTAGTTAAAAAGTTGTACTTTGCCGTTCTGTTCTTTCGAAGGACCCTTGTTTCTGTGCCGTACAATGCGAGAGAACACTTTTCAGTTTTCCTGTATTCATAAATGAGCGAGCGAAACACATGTGATTTCATTTAAAAGTAGGGCTTTGCTTTTCTTTGGAAACTTGTTCCTGTGCTGTACAGTGCGATATATCACTTTTCAGTTTTCCTGTATTCCTAATTGAGCGAGTGACACACATGTGATATAGTTTACGAAGTAGTGGTTTACATTCACGTTCTTTTTTGGAAACTTGTTCCTGTTAGGAACAAGTTAGGGTTAGGATTAGGGTTAGGGTTAGGGTTAGGGGTAGGGTTAGGTCAGGGCTGGGTAAGGAATGGGTTAGGGTTAGGGTTAGGGTTATTGTTAGGGTTAGGGTTAGGGTTATAGTTAGGGCTAGGTTTAGGTCCGGGCTGGGTAAGGGATGGGTTAGGGTTAGGGTTAGGTTTAGGGTTAGGGTTAGGGTTAGGTGTTACAGTTAGGGTTACAGTTAGGGTTAGGGTTAGGGTTAGTGTTAGGGTTAGGGTTAGGGTTAGGGGGTTAGGGTTAGGGTTAGGGTTAGGGTTTGCGTTAGGGTTAGGGTTAGGGTTAGGGTTATATCACTTTTCAGTTTTCCTGTTATAATAATTGAACAGGCGACACATATGTGAATTAGTTTACAAAGTTGTGCTTTGCCTATCTGTTCTTTCGATGGAAACTTGTTTCTTTGCCTTACAGTGCGAGATAACACTTTTAAGTTTTCCTGTATTCCTAATTGAGCAAGCAACACACAGGTGATTCCGTTTAAAAGTAGTGCTTTGCTATTCTGTTCTTTCATTTGAAACTTTGTCCTGTTCTGTACAGTGAGATATATCACTTTTCAGTTTTCCTGTATTCCTAATGGAGTGAGCGACACACATGTGAATTAGTTTACAAAGTAGTGCTTTGCTTTTCTGTTCTTTTGTTGTAAATTAGTTCCTGTGCTGTACAGTGCGTTATATCACTTTTCAGTTTTGCTGTTATAATAATCGAACAGGCGACACGTATGGGAATTAGTTTACAAAGTTATGCTTTGCTTTTCTGTTCTTTCGTTGGAAACTTGTTCCTGTGCTGTACAGTGCATTATATCACTTTTCAGTTTTCCTGTTATAATAATTGAACAGGCGACACGTATGTGAATTAGTTTACACAGTTGTGCTTTGCTTTTCTATTCTTTCGTTGGAAACTTGTTCCTGTGCTGTATAGTGCGTTATATCACTTTTCAGTATTCCTGTTACAATAATTGAACAGGCGACACGTATGTGAATTAGTTTACAAAGTTGTGCTTTGCTTTTCTGTTCTTTCGTTGGAAACTTGTTTCTGTGCTGTACAATGCGTTATATCACCTTTCAGTTTTCCTGTTATAATAACTGAACGGGCGACACGTATGTGATTTAGTTTACAAAGTTGTGCTTTGCGTTTCTGTTCTTTCGATGGAAAGTTGTTTCTGTGCCATACAGTGCGAGATAACACTTTTCAGTTTTCCAGTATTCCTAAATGAGCGAGCGACACACAAGTGATTTAGTTTACAAAGTAGTGCTTTTGGTTTATGTTCTTCTGTTGGAAACTTGTTTCTGTGCTGTACAGTGTGATATATCACCTTTCAGTTTTCATGTTGTAATAATTGAACGGGCGACACGCATGTCATTTAGTTTACAAAGTTGTGCTTTGCCGTTCTGTTCTTTCGAAGGACCCTTGTTTCTGTGCTGTACAATGCGAGAGAACACTTTTCAGTTTTCCTGTATTCCTAAATGAGCGAGCGACACACATGTGATTCCATTTAAAAGTAGGGCTTTGCTTTTCTTTGGAAACTTGTTCCTGTGCTGTACAGTGTGATATATCACTTTTCAGTTTTCCTGTATTCCTAATTGAGCGAGTGACACACATGTGATATAGTTTACATTGTAGTGGTTTACATTCAAGTTCTTTCGTTGGAAACTTGTTCCTGCTAGGAACAAGTTAGGGTTAGGATTAGGCTTAGGGTTAGGGTTAGGGCTAGGGTTAGGTCATGGCTGAGTAAAGGATGGGTTAGGGTTAGGGTTAGGGTTAGGGTTAGGGTTAGGTGTTACGGTTTGGGTTACGGTTAGGGTTAGGGTTAGGGTTAGTGTTAGGGTTAGGGTTAGGGTTAGGGGGTTAGCGTTAGGGTTAGGGTTAGGGTTAGGGTTAGGGTTAGGGTTAGGCTTAGGGTTATATCAATTTTCAGTTTTCCTGTTATAATAATTGAACAGGCGATACATATGTGAATTAGTTTACAAAGTTGTGCTTTGCCTATCTGTTCTTTCGATGGAAACTTATTTCTCTGCCTTACAGTGGGAGATAACACTTTTAAGTTTTCCTGTATTCCTAATTGAGCGAGCGACACACAGGTGATTCCATTTAAAAGTAGTGCTTTGCTATTCTGTTCTTTCATTTGAAACTTGGTCCTGTTCTGTACAGTGAGATATATCACTTTTCAGTTTTCCTGTATTCCTAATGGAGTGAGCGACACACATGTGAATTAGTTTACAAAGTAGTGCTTTGCTTTTCTGTTCTTTCGTTGTAAATGTGTTCCTGTGCTGTACAGTGCGTTATATCACTTTTCAGTTTTCCTGTAATAATAATAGAACAGGCAACACGTATCTGAATTAGTTTACAAAGTAATGTTTTGCTTTTCTGTTCTTACGTTGTAAAATTGTTCCTGTGTTTTACAGTGCGTTATATCACTTTTCAGTTTTCCTGTTATAATAATTGAACAGGCGACACATATGGGAGTTTACAAAGTTGTGCTTTGCTTTTCTGTTCTTTCGTTGTAAATTTGTTCCTGTGCTGTACAGTGCGTTATATCACTTTTCAGTTTTCCTGTTATAATAATCGAACAGGCGACACATATGGGAATTAGTTTACAAACTTGTGCTTTGCTTTTCTGTTCTTTCGTTGGAAACATGTTCCTGTGCTGTACAGTGCATTATATCACTTTTCAGTTTTCCTGTTATAATAATTGCACAGGCAAAAAGTATGTGAATTAGTTTACAAAGTTGTGCTTTGCTTTTCTGTTCTTTCGTTGGAAACTTGTTCCTGTGTTTTACAGTGCGTTAAATCACTTTTCAGTTTTCCTGTTATATTAATTGAACAGGCGACACGTTTGGGAATTAGTTTACAAAGTTGTTCTTTGCTTTTCTGTTCTTTCTTTGGAAACTTGTTCCTGTGCTGTACAGTGCGTTATATAACTTTTCTGTTTTCCTGTTATAATAATTGAACAGGCGACACGTATGTGAATTAGTTTACAAAGTAGTGCTTTGCTTTTCTGTTCTTTCATTGTAAAATTGTTCCTGTGTTTTACAGTGCGTTATATCACTTTTCAGTTTTCCTGTTATAATAATTGAACAGGCGACACGTATGGGAATTAGTTTACAAAGTTGTGCTTTGCTTTTCTGTTCTTTCGTTGGAAACTTGTTCCTGTGCTGTACAGTGCATTATATCACTTTTCAGTTTTCCTGTTATAATAATTGAACAGGCAACACGTATGTGAATTAGTTTACAAAGTTGTGCTTTGCTTTTCTGTTCTTTCTTTGGAAACTTGTTCCTGTGCTGTACAGTGCGTTATATCACTTTTCAGTTTTCCTGTTATAATAATTGAACAGGCGACACGTTTGGGAATTAGTTTACAAAGTTGTGCTTTGCTTTTCTGTTCTTTCGTTGGAAGCTTGTTCCTGTGCTGTACAGTGCGTTATATCACTTTTCTGTTTTCCTGTTATAATAATTGAACAGGCGACACGTATGTGAATTAGTTTACAAAGTAGTGCTTTGCTTTTCTGTTCTTTCGTTGTAAAATTGTTCCTGTGTTTTACAGTGCGTTATATCACTTTTCAGTTTTCCTGTTATAATAATTGAACAGGCGACATGTATGTGAATTAGTTTACAAAGTTGTGCTTTGCTTTTCTGTTCTTTCGTTGGAAACTTGTTTCTGTGCTGTACAGTGCATTATATCACTTTTCAGTTTTCCTGTTATAATAATTGAACAGGCAACACGTATGTGAATTAGTTTACAAAGTTGTGCTTTGCTTTTCTGTTCTTTCGTTGGAAACTTGTTCCTGTGTTTTACAGTGCGTTAAATCACTTTTCAGTTTTCCTGTTATATTAATTGAACAGGCGACACGTTTGGGAATTAGTTTACAAAGTTGTTCTTTGCTTTTCTGTTCTTTCTTTGGAAACTTGTTCCTGTGCTGTACAGTGCGTTATATAACTTTTCTGTTTTCCTGTTATAATAATTGAACAGGCGACACGTATGTGAATTAGTTTACAAAGTAGTGCTTTGCTTTTCTGTTCTTTCATTGTAAAATTGTTCCTGTGTTTTACAGTGCGTTATATCACTTTTCAGTTTTCCTGTTATAATAATTGAACAGGCGACACGTATGGGAATTAGTTTACAAAGTTGTGCTTTGCTTTTCTGTTCTTTCGTTGGAAACTTGTTCCTGTGCTGTACAGTGCATTATATCACTTTTCAGTTTTCCTGTTATAATAATTGAACAGGCAACACGTATGTGAATTAGTTTACAAAGTTGTGCTTTGCTTTTCTGTTCTTTCGTTGGAAACTTGTTCCTTTGCTGTACAGTGCGTTATATCACTTTTCAGTTTTCCTGTTATAATAATTGAACAGTCGACATGTATGTGAATTAGTTTGCAAAGTTGTGCTTTGCTTTTCTGTTCTTTCGTTGGAAACTTGTTCCTGTGCTGTACAATGCGTTATATCACTTTTCAGTTTTCCTGTGATAATAATTGAACAGGCGACACGTATGTGAATTAGTTTACACAGTTGTGCTTTGCTTTTCTATTCTTTCGTTGGAAACTTGTTCTTGTGCTGTATAGTGCGTTACATCACTTTTCAGTTTTCCTGTTACAATAATTGAACAGACGACACGTATGTGAATTAGTTTACAAAGTTGTGCTTTACTTTTCTGTTCTTTCGTTGGAAACTTGTTTCTGTGCTGTACAATGCGTTATATCACTTTTCAGTTTTCCTGTTATAATAACAGAACGGGCGACACGTATATGATTTAGTTTACAAAGTTGTGCTTTGCGTTTCTGTTCTTTCGATGGAAACTTGTTTCTGTGCCATACAGTGCGAGATAACACTTTTCAGTTTTCCAGTATTCCTAAATGAGCGAGCGACACACAAGTGATTTAGTTTACAAAGTAGTGCTTTTGGTTTCTGTTCTTCTGTTGGAAATTTGTTTCTGTGCTGTACAGTGTGATATATCACTTTTCAGTTTTCATGTTGTGATAATTGAATGGGCGACACGTATGTCATTTAGTTTACAAAGTTGTGCTTTGCCGTTCTGTTCTTTCGAAGGACCCTTGTTTCTGTGCTGTACAATGCAAGAGAACACTTTTCAGTTTTCCTGTATTCATAAATGAGCGAGCGACACACATGTGATTCCATTTAAAAGTAGGGCTTTACTTCTCTTTGGAAACTTGTTCCTGTGCTGTACAGTGCGATATATCACTTTTCAGTTTTCCTGTATTCCTAATTGAGCAAGTCACACACATGTGATATAGTTTACAAAGTAGTGGTTTACATTCAAGTTCTTTCGTGGAAACTTATTCCTGTTACGAACAAGTTAGGGTTAGGATTAGGGTTAGGGTTAGGGTTAGGGCTAGGGTTAGGTCAGGGTTGGGTAAGGGATGGGTTAGGGTTAGGGTTAGGGATAGGGTTAGGGTTAGGGTTAGGCGTTACGGTTTGGGTTAGGGTTAGGGTTAGGGTTAGGGTTAGTGTTAGGGTTAGGGTTAGGGGGTTAGCGTTAGGGTTAGGGTTAGGGTTAGGGTTAGGGTTATATCACTTTTCAGTTTTCCTGTTATAATAATTGAACAGGCGACCCATATGTGAATTAGTTTACAAAGTTGTGCTTTGTGTATCTGTTCTTTCGATAGAAACTTGTTTGTTTGCCTTACAGTGCGAGATAACACTTTTAAGTGTTCCTGTAATCCTAATGGAGCGAGGAACACACAGGTGATTCCGTTTAAAAGTAGTGCTTTGCTATTCTGTTCTTTCATTTGAAACTTGGTCCTGTTCTGTACAGTGAGATATACGACTTTTCAGTATTCCTGTATTCCTAATGGAGTGAGCGACACACATGTGAATTAGTTTACAAAGGAGTGCTTTGCTTTTCTGTTCTTTCATTGTAAATTTGTTCCTGTGCTGTAAAGTGCGTTATATCACTTTTCAGTTTTCCTGTTATAATAATCGAACAGGCGACACATATGGGAATTAGTTTACAAAGTTGTGCTTTGCTTTTCTGTTCTTTCGTTGGAAACGTGTTCCTGTGCTGTACAGTGCGTTATATCACTTTTCAGTTTTCCTGTTATAATAATTGAACAGGCGACACGTATGTGAATTAGTTTACAAAGTTGTGCTTTGCTTTTCTGTTCTTTCTTTGGAAACTTGTTCCTGTGCTGTACAGTGCGTTATATCACTTTTCAGTTTTCCTGTTATAATAATTGAACAGGCGACACGTATGTGAATTAGTTTTCAATGTAGTGCTTTGCTTTTCTGTTCTTTTGTTGTAAAATTGTTCCTGTGTTTTACAGTGCGTTATATCACTTTTCAGTTTTCCTGTTATAATAATTGAACAGGCGACACGTATGGGAATTAGTTTACAAAGTTGTGCTTTGCTTTTCTGTTCTTTCGTTGGAAACTTGTTCCTGTGCTGTACAATGCATTATATCACTTTTCAGTTTTCCTATTATAATAATTGAACAGGCAACACGTATGGGAATTAGTTTACAAAGTTGTGCTTTGCTTTTCTGTTCTTTCGTTGGAAACTTGTTCCTGTGCTGTACAGTGCGTTATATCACTTTTCAGTTTTCCTGTTATAATAATTGAACAGTCGACATGTATGTGAATTAGTTTCCAAAGTTGTGCTTTGCTTTTCTGTTCTTTCGTTGGAAACTTGTTCTTGTGCTGTACAATGCGTTATATCACTTTTCGGTTTTCCTGTTATAATAATTGAACGGGCGACACGTATGTGATTTAGTTCATAAAGTTGTGCTTTGCGTTTCTGTTCTTTCGATGGAAACTTGTTTCTGTGCCATACAGTGCGAGATAACACTTTTCAGTTTTCTAGTATTCCTAAATGAGAGAGCGACAAACATGTGATTTAGTTTACAAAGTAGTGCTTTGGGTTTCTATTCTTCTGTTGGATACTTGTTTCTGTGCTGTACAGTGTGATATATCACTTTTCAGTTTTCCTGTTGTAATAATTGAACTGGCGACACGTTTGTCATTTAGTTTACAAAGTTGTACTTTGCCGTTCTGTTCTTTCGAAGGACACTTGTTTCTGTGCCGTACAATGCGAGAGAACAGTTTTCAGTTTTCCTGTATTCCTAAATGAGCGAGCGACACACATGTGATTTCATTTAAAAGTAGGGCTTTGCTTTTCTTTGGAAACTTGTTCCTGTGCTGTACAGTGCGATATATCACTTTTCAGTTTTCCTGTATTCCTAAATGAGCGAGTGACACACATGTGATATAGTTTACAAAGTAGTGGTTTACATTCACGTTCTTTCGTTGGAAACTTGTTCCTGTTAGGAACAAGTTAGGGTTAGGATTAGGGTTAGGGTTAGGGTTAGGGGTAGGGTTAGGTCAGGGCTGGGTAAGGAATGGGTTAGGGTTAGGGTTAGGGTTAGGGTTAGGGTTAGGGTTAGGGTTAGGGTTATGGTTAGGGCTAGGTTTAGATCCGGGCTGGGTAAGGGATGGGTTAGGTTTAGGGTTAGGGTTAGGGTTAGGTGTTACGGTTAGGGTTACGGTTAGGGTTAGGGTTAGGGTTAGTGTTAGGGTTAGGGTTAGGGTTAGGGGGTTAGGGTTAGGGTTAGGGTTAGGGTTAGGGTTAGGGTTAGGGTTATATCACTTTTCAGTTTTCCTGTTATAATAATTGAACAGGCGACACATATGTGAATTAGTTTACAAAGTTATGCTTTGCTTATCTGTTCTTTAAATGGAAACTTGTTTCTCTGCCTTACAGTGCGAGATAACACTTTTAAGTTTTCCTGTATTCCTAATTGAGCGAGCAACACACAGGTGATTCCGTTTAAAAGTAGTGCTTTGCTATTCTGTTCTTTCATTTGAAACTTGGTCCTGTTCTGTACAGTGAGATATATCACTTTTCAGTTTTCCTGTATTCCTAATGGAGTGAGCGACACACATGTGAATTAGTTTACAAAGTAGTGCTTTGCTTTTCTGTTCTTTCGTTGGAAACTTGTTCCTGTGCTGTACAGTGCATTATATCACTTTTCAGTTTTCCTGTTATAATAATTGAACAGGCGACACGTATGTGAATTAGTTTACAAAGTTTTGCTTTGCTTTTCTGTTCTTTCGTTGGAAACTTGTTCCTGTGCTGTACAGTGCGTTATATCACTTGTCAGGTTTCCTGTTATAATAAATGAACAGGCGACACGTATGTGAATTAGTTTACAAAGTTGTGCTTTGCTTTTCTGATCTTTCGATGGAAACTTGTTTCTGTGCCATACAGTGCGAGATAACACTTTTCAATTTCCCAGTATTCCTAAATGAGCGAGCGGCACACATGTGATTTAGTTTACAAAGTAGTGCTTTGGGGTTCTGTTCTTCTGTTGGAAACTTGTTTCTGTGCTGTACAGTGTGATATATCACTTTTCAGTTTTCCTGTTGTAATAATTGAACGGGCGACACGTATGTCTTTTAGTTTACAAACTTTTGCTTTGCCGTTCTGTTCTTTCGAAGGACCCTTGTTTCTGTGCCATACAATGCGAGAGAACACTTTTCAGTTTTCCTGTTTTCCTAAATGAGCGAGCGACACAAATTTGATTCCTTTTAAAAGTAGGGCTTTGCTTTTCTTTGGAAACTTGTTCCTGTGCTGTACAGTGCGATATATCACTTTTCAGTTTTCCTGTATTCCTCATTGAGCGAGTGACACACATGTGATATAGTTTACAAAGTAGTGGTTTACAGTCACGTTCTTTCGTTGGAAACTTGTTCCTGTTAGGAACAAGTTAGGGTTAGGATTAGGGTTAGGGTTAGGCCTAGGGTTAGGTCAGGGCTGGGTAAGGGATGGGTTACGTTTAGGGTTAGGGTTAGGGTTAGGGTTAGTGTTAGGGTTATGGTTAGGGCTAGGGTTAGGTCCGGGCTGGGTAAGGGATGGGTTAGGGTTAGGGTTAGGGTTATGGTTAGGGTTAGGTGTTATAGTTAGGGTTACGGTTAGGGTTAGGGTTAGGGTTAGGGTTAGTGTTAGGGGGTTAGGGTTAGGGTTAGGGTTAGGGTTAGGGTTAGGTTTAGGGTTATATCACTTTTCAGTTTTCCTGTTACAATAATTGAACAGGCGACACGTATGTGAATTAGTTTACAAAGTTGTGCTTTGCGTTTCTGTTCTTTCGATGGAAACTTGTTTCTGTGCCATACAGTGCGAGATAACACTTTTCAGTTTTCCAGTATTCCTAAATGAGCGAGCGACACACATGTGATTTAGTTTACAAATTAGTGCTTTGGGTTTCTGTTCTTCTGTTGGAAACTTGTTTCTGTGCTGTACAGTGTGATATATCACTTTTCAGTTTTCCTGTTGTAATAATTGAACAGGCGACACGTATGTCATTTAGTTAAAAAGTTGTACTTTGCCGTTCTGTTCTTTCGAAGGACCCTTGTTTCTGTGCCGTACAATGCGAGAGAACACTTTTCAGTTTTCCTGTATTCATAAATGAGCGAGCGAAACACATGTGATTTCATTTAAAAGTAGGGCTTTGCTTTTCTTTGGAAACTTGTTCCTGTGCTGTACAGTGCGATATATCACTTTTCAGTTTTCCTGTATTCCTAATTGAGCGAGTGACACACATGTGATATAGTTTACGAAGTAGTGGTTTACATTCACGTTCTTTTTTGGAAACTTGTTCCTGTTAGGAACAAGTTAGGGTTAGGATTAGGGTTAGGGTTAGGGTTAGGGGTAGGGTTAGGTCAGGGCTGGGTAAGGAATGGGTTAGGGTTAGGGTTAGGGTTATTGTTAGGGTTAGGGTTAGGGTTATAGTTAGGGCTAGGTTTAGGTCCGGGCTGGGTAAGGGATGGGTTAGGGTTAGGGTTAGGTTTAGGGTTAGGGTTAGGGTTAGGTGTTACAGTTAGGGTTACAGTTAGGGTTAGGGTTAGGGTTAGTGTTAGGGTTAGGGTTAGGGTTAGGGGGTTAGGGTTAGGGTTAGGGTTAGGGTTTGCGTTAGGGTTAGGGTTAGGGTTAGGGTTATATCACTTTTCAGTTTTCCTGTTATAATAATTGAACAGGCGACACATATGTGAATTAGTTTACAAAGTTGTGCTTTGCCTATCTGTTCTTTCGATGGAAACTTGTTTCTTTGCCTTACAGTGCGAGATAACACTTTTAAGTTTTCCTGTATTCCTAATTGAGCAAGCAACACACAGGTGATTCCGTTTAAAAGTAGTGCTTTGCTATTCTGTTCTTTCATTTGAAACTTTGTCCTGTTCTGTACAGTGAGATATATCACTTTTCAGTTTTCCTGTATTCCTAATGGAGTGAGCGACACACATGTGAATTAGTTTACAAAGTAGTGCTTTGCTTTTCTGTTCTTTTGTTGTAAATTAGTTCCTGTGCTGTACAGTGCGTTATATCACTTTTCAGTTTTGCTGTTATAATAATCGAACAGGCGACACGTATGGGAATTAGTTTACAAAGTTATGCTTTGCTTTTCTGTTCTTTCGTTGGAAACTTGTTCCTGTGCTGTACAGTGCATTATATCACTTTTCAGTTTTCCTGTTATAATAATTGAACAGGCGACACGTATGTGAATTAGTTTACACAGTTGTGCTTTGCTTTTCTATTCTTTCGTTGGAAACTTGTTCCTGTGCTGTATAGTGCGTTATATCACTTTTCAGTATTCCTGTTACAATAATTGAACAGGCGACACGTATGTGAATTAGTTTACAAAGTTGTGCTTTGCTTTTCTGTTCTTTCGTTGGAAACTTGTTTCTGTGCTGTACAATGCGTTATATCACCTTTCAGTTTTCCTGTTATAATAACTGAACGGGCGACACGTATGTGATTTAGTTTACAAAGTTGTGCTTTGCGTTTCTGTTCTTTCGATGGAAAGTTGTTTCTGTGCCATACAGTGCGAGATAACACTTTTCAGTTTTCCAGTATTCCTAAATGAGCGAGCGACACACAAGTGATTTAGTTTACAAAGTAGTGCTTTTGGTTTATGTTCTTCTGTTGGAAACTTGTTTCTGTGCTGTACAGTGTGATATATCACCTTTCAGTTTTCATGTTGTAATAATTGAACGGGCGACACGCATGTCATTTAGTTTACAAAGTTGTGCTTTGCCGTTCTGTTCTTTCGAAGGACCCTTGTTTCTGTGCTGTACAATGCGAGAGAACACTTTTCAGTTTTCCTGTATTCCTAAATGAGCGAGCGACACACATGTGATTCCATTTAAAAGTAGGGCTTTGCTTTTCTTTGGAAACTTGTTCCTGTGCTGTACAGTGTGATATATCACTTTTCAGTTTTCCTGTATTCCTAATTGAGCGAGTGACACACATGTGATATAGTTTACATTGTAGTGGTTTACATTCAAGTTCTTTCGTTGGAAACTTGTTCCTGCTAGGAACAAGTTAGGGTTAGGATTAGGCTTAGGGTTAGGGTTAGGGCTAGGGTTAGGTCATGGCTGAGTAAAGGATGGGTTAGGGTTAGGGTTAGGGTTAGGGTTAGGGTTAGGTGTTACGGTTTGGGTTACGGTTAGGGTTAGGGTTAGGGTTAGTGTTAGGGTTAGGGTTAGGGTTAGGGGGTTAGCGTTAGGGTTAGGGTTAGGGTTAGGGTTAGGGTTAGGGTTAGGCTTAGGGTTATATCAATTTTCAGTTTTCCTGTTATAATAATTGAACAGGCGATACATATGTGAATTAGTTTACAAAGTTGTGCTTTGCCTATCTGTTCTTTCGATGGAAACTTATTTCTCTGCCTTACAGTGGGAGATAACACTTTTAAGTTTTCCTGTATTCCTAATTGAGCGAGCGACACACAGGTGATTCCATTTAAAAGTAGTGCTTTGCTATTCTGTTCTTTCATTTGAAACTTGGTCCTGTTCTGTACAGTGAGATATATCACTTTTCAGTTTTCCTGTATTCCTAATGGAGTGAGCGACACACATGTGAATTAGTTTACAAAGTAGTGCTTTGCTTTTCTGTTCTTTCGTTGTAAATGTGTTCCTGTGCTGTACAGTGCGTTATATCACTTTTCAGTTTTCCTGTAATAATAATAGAACAGGCAACACGTATCTGAATTAGTTTACAAAGTAATGTTTTGCTTTTCTGTTCTTACGTTGTAAAATTGTTCCTGTGTTTTACAGTGCGTTATATCACTTTTCAGTTTTCCTGTTATAATAATTGAACAGGCGACACATATGGGAGTTTACAAAGTTGTGCTTTGCTTTTCTGTTCTTTCGTTGTAAATTTGTTCCTGTGCTGTACAGTGCGTTATATCACTTTTCAGTTTTCCTGTTATAATAATCGAACAGGCGACACATATGGGAATTAGTTTACAAACTTGTGCTTTGCTTTTCTGTTCTTTCGTTGGAAACATGTTCCTGTGCTGTACAGTGCATTATATCACTTTTCAGTTTTCCTGTTATAATAATTGCACAGGCAAAAAGTATGTGAATTAGTTTACAGAGTTGTGCTTTGCTTTTCTGTTCTTTCGTTGGAAACTTGTTCCTGTGCTGTACAGTGCGTTATATCACTTTTCAGTTTTCCTGTTATAATAATTGAACAGGCGACACGTATGTGAATTAGTTTACAAAGTTGTGCTTTGCTTTTCTGTTCTTTCGTTGGAAACTTGTTTCTGTGCTGTACAATGCGTTATATCACTTTTCAGTTTTCCTGTTATAATAATTGAACGGGCGACACGTATGTGATTTAGTTTATAAAGTTGTGCTTTGCGTTTCTGTTCTTTCGATGGAAACTTGTTTCTGTGCCATACAGTGCGAGATAACACTTTTCAATTTTCCAGTATTCCTAAATGAGCGAGCGACACACAAGTGATTTAGTTTACAAAGTAGTGCTTTTGGTTTCTGTTCTTCTGTTGGAAACTTGTTTCTGTGCTGTACAGTGTGATATATCACTTTTCAGTTTTCATGTTGTAATAATTGAACGGGCGACACGTATGTCATTTAGTTTACAAAGTTGTGCTTTGCCGTTCTGTTCTTTCGAAGGACCCTTGTTTCTGTGCTGTACAATGCGAGAGAACACTTTTCAGTTTTCCTGTATTCCTAAATGAGCGAGCGACACACATGTGATTCCATTTAAAAGTAGGGCTTTGCTTTTCTTTGGAAACTTGTTCCTGTGCTGTACAGTGTGATATATCACTTTTCAGTTTTCCTGTATTCCTAATTGAGCGAGTGACACACATGTGATATAGTTTACAAAGTAGTGGTTTACATTCAAGTTCTTTTGTTGGAATCTTGTTCCTGTTAGGAACAAGTTAGGGTTAGCATTAGGGTTAGGGTTAGGGTTAGGGCTAGGGTTAGGTCATGGCTGAGTAAGGGATGGGTTAGTGTTAGGGTTAGGGTTAGGGTTAGGGTTAGGGTTAGGGTTAGGGTTAGGTGTTACGGTTTGGGTTACGGTTAGGGTTAGGGTTAGGGTTAGTGTTAGGGTTAGGGTTAGGGTTAGGGGGTTAGCGTTAGGGTTAGGGTTAGGGTTAGGGTTAGGGTTATATCACTTTTCAGTTTTCCTGTTATAATAATTGAACAGGCGACACATATGTGAATTAGTTTACAAAGTTGTGCTTTGTGTATCTGTTCTTTCGATAGAAACTTGTTTGTTTGCCTTACAGTGCGAGATAACACTTTTAAGTGTTCCTGTATTCCTAATTGAGCGAGCGACACACAGGTGATTCCGTTTAAAAGTAGTGCTTTGCTATTCTGTTCTTTCATTTGAAACTTGGTCCTGTTCTGTACAGTGAGATATATCAATTTTCAGTATTCCTGTATTCCTAATGGAGTGAGCGACACACATGTGAATTAGTTTACAAAGTAGTGCTTTGCTTTTCTGTTCTTTCGTTGGAAACTTGTTCCTGTGCTGTACAGTGCGTTATATCACTTTTCAGTTTTCCTGTTATAATAATTGAACAGGCGACACGTATGTGAATTAATTTACAAAATTGTGCTTTGCTTTTCTGTTCTTTCGTTGGAAACATGTTCCTGTGCTGTACAGTGCATTATATCACTTTTCAGTTTTCCTGTTATAATAATTGCACAGGCAAAACGTATGTGAATTAGTTTACAAAGTTGTGCTTTGCTTTTCTGTTCTTTCGTTGGAAACTTGTTCCTGTGCTGTACAGTGTGTTATAACACTTTTCTGTTTTCCTGTTATAATAATTGAACAGGCGACACGTATGTGAATTAGTTTACAATGTAGTGCTTTGCTTTTCTTTTCTTTCGTTGTAAAATTGTTCCTGTGTTTTACAGTGTGTTATATCACTTTTCAGTTTTCCTGTTATAATAATCGAACAGGCGACACATATGGGAATTAGTTTACAAAGTTGTGCTTTGCTTTTCTGTTCTTTCGTTGGAAACTTGTTCTTGTGCTGTACAGTGCGTTATATCACTTTTCAGTTTTCCTGTTATAATAATTGAACGGGCGACACCTATGTGATTTAGTTTATAAAGTTGTGCTTTGCGTTTCTGTTCTTTCGATGGAAACTTGTTTCTATGCCATACAGTCTGAGATAAAACTTTTCAGTATTGCAGTATTCCTAAATGAGCGAGCGACACACATGTGATTTAGTTTACAAAGTAGTGCTTTGGGTTTCTGTTCTTCTGTTGGATACTTGTTTCTGTGCTGTACAGTGTGATATATCACTTTTCAGTTTTCCTGTTGTAATAATTGAACGGGCGACACGTTTGTCATTTAGTTTACAAAGTTGTACTTTGCCGTTCTGTTCTTTTGAAGGACACTTGTTTCTGTGCCGTAAAATGCGAGAGAACACTTTTCAGTTTTCCTGTATTCCTAAATGAGCGAGCGACACACATGTGATTCCATTTAAAAGTAGGGCTTTGCTTTTCTTTGGAAACTTGTTCCTGTGCTGTACAGTGCGATATATCATTTTTCAGTTTTCCTATATTCCTAATTGAGCGAGTGACACACATGTGATAGTTTACAAAGTAGTGGTTTACATTCACGTTCTTTCGTTGGAAACTTGTTCCTGTTAGAAACAGGTTAGGGATAGGATTAGGGTTAGGGTTAGGGTTATGGTTAGGGCTAGGTTTAGGTCCGGGCTGGGTAAGGGATGGGTTAGGGTTAGGGTTAGGGTTAGGGTTAGGGTTAGGGTTAGGTGTTACGGTTAGGGTTACGGTTAGGGTTAGGGTTAGGGTTAGGGTTAGTGTTAGGGTTAGGGTTAGGGTTATGGGGTTAGGGTTAGGGTTAGGGTTAGGGTTAGGGTTAGGGTTAGGGTTAGGGTTATATCACTTTTCAGTTTTCCTGTTATAATAATTGAACAGGCAACACGTATGGGAGTTTACAAAGTTGTGCTTTGCTTTTCTGTTCTTTCGTTGTAAATTTGTTCCTGTGCTGTACAGTGCGTTATATCACTTTTCAGTTTTCCTGTTATAATAATCGAACAGGCGACACATATGGGAATTAGTTTACAAACTTGTGCTTTGCTTTTCTGTTCTTTCGTTGGAAACATGTTCCTGTGCTGTACAGTGCATTATATCACTTTTCAGTTTTCCTGTTATAATAATTGCACAGGCAAAACGTATGTGAATTAGTTTACAAAGTTGTGCTTTGCTTTTCTGTTCTTTCGTTGGAAACTTGTTCCTTTGCTGTACAGTGCGTTGTATCACTTTTCAGTTTTCCTGTTATAATAATTGAACAGGGGACACGTATGTGAATTAGTTTACAAAGTTGTGCTTTGCTTTTCTGTTCTTTCGTTGGAAACTTGTTTTTGTGCTGTACAATGCGTTATATCACTTTTCAGTTTTCCTGTTATAATAACTGAACGGGCGACACGTATGTGATTTAGTTTACAAAGTTGTGCATTGCGTTTCTGTTCTTTCGATGGAAAGTTGTTTCTGTGCCATACAGTGCGAGATAACACTTTTCAATTTTCCAGTATTCCTAAATGAGCGAGCGACACACAAGTGATTTAGTTTACAAAGTAGTGCTTTTGGTTTCTGTTCTTCTGTTGGAAACTTGTTTCTGTGCTGTACAGTGTGATATATCACTTTTCAGTTTTCATGTTGTAATAATTGAACGGGCGACACGTATGTCATTTAGTTTACAAAGTTGTGCTTTGCCGTTCTGTTCTTTCGAAGGACCCTTGTTTCTGTGCTGTACAATGCGAGAGAACACTTTTCAGTTTTCCTGTATTCCTAAATGAGCGAGCGACACACATGTGATTCCATTTAAAAGTAGGGCTTTGCTTTTCTTTGGAAACTTGTTCCTGTGCTGTACAGTGTGATATATCACTTTTCAGTTTTCCTGTATTCCTAATTGAGCGAGTGACACACATGTGATATAGTTTACAAAGTAGTGGTTTACATTCAAGTTCTTTCGTTGGAAACTTGTTCCTGTTAGGAACAAGTTAGGGTTAGCATTAGGGTTAGGGTTAGGGTTAGGGCTAGGGTTAGGTCATGGCTGAGTAAGGGATGGGTTAGTGTTAGGGTTAGGGTTAGGGTTAGGTGTTACGGTTTGGGTTACGGTTAGGGTTAGGGTTAGGGTTAGTGTTAGGGTTAGGGTTAGGGTTAGGGGGTTAGCGTTAGGGTTAGGGTTAGGGTTAAGGTTATATCACTTTTCAGTTTTCCTGTTATAATAATTGAACAGGCGACACATATGTGAATTAGTTTACAAAGTTGTGCTTTGTGTATCTGTTCTTTCGATAGAAACTTGTTTGTTTGCCTTACAGTGCAAGATAACACTTTTAAGTGTTCCTGTATTCCTAATTGAGAGAGCGACACACAGGTGATTCCGTTTAAAAGTAGTGCTTTGCTATTCTGTTCTTTCATTTGAAACTTGGTCCTGTTCTGTACAGTGAGATATATCAATTTTCAGTATTCCTGTATTCCTAATGGAGTGAGCGACACACATGTGAATTAGTTTACAAAGTAGTGCTTTGCTTTTCTGTTCTTTCGTTGGAAACTTGTTCCTGTGCTGTACAGTGCGTTATATCACTTTTCAGTTTTCCTGTTATAAAAATTGAACAGGCGACACGTATGTGAATTAATTTACAAAATTGTGCTTTGCTTTTCTGTTCTTTCGTTGGAAACATGTTCCTGTGCTGTACAGTGCATTATATCACTTTTCAGTTTTCCTGTTATAATAATTGCACAGGCAAAATGTATGTGAATTAGTTTACAACGTTGTGCTTTGCTTTTCTGTTCTTTCGTTGGAAACTTGTTCCTGTGCTGTACAGTGCGTTATATCACTTTTCAGTTTTCCTGTTATAATAATTGAACAGTCGACATGTATGTGAATTAGTTTGCAAAGTTGTGCTTTGCTTTTCTGTTCTTTCGTTGGAAACTTGTTCCTGTGCTGTACAATGCGTTATATCACTTTTCAGTTTTTCTGTTATAATAATTGAACGGGCGACACCTATGTGATTTAGTTTATAAAGTTGTGCTTTGCGTTTCTGTTCTTTCGATGGAAACTTGTTTCTGTGCCATACAGTGCGAGATAACACTTTTCAGTTTTGCAGTATTCCTAAATGAGCGAGCGACACACATGTGATTTAGTTTACAAAGTAGTGCTTTGGGTTTCTGTTCTTCTGTTGGATACTTGTTTCTGTGCTGTACAGTGTGATATATCACTTTTCAGTTTTCCTGTTGTAATAATTGAACGGGCGACACGTTTGTCATTTAGTTTACAAAGTTGTACTTTGCCGTTCTGTTCTTTCGAAGGACACTTGTTTTTGTGCCGTAAAATGTGAGAGAACACTTTTCAGTTTTCCTGTATTCCTAAATGAGCGAGCGACACACATGTGATTCCATTTAAAAGTAGGGCTTTGCTTTTCTTTGGAAACTTGTTCCTGTACTGTACAGTGCGATATATCACTTTTCAGTTTTCCTATATTCCTAATTGAGCGAGTGACACACATGTGATATAGTTTACAAAGTAGTGGTTTGCATTCACGTTCTTTCGTTGGAAACTTGTTCCTGTTAGGAACAAGTTAGGGTTAGGATTAGGGTTAGGGTTAGGGTTATGGTTAGGGCTAGGTTTAGGTCCGGGCTGGGTAAGGGATGGGTTAGGGTTAGGGTTAGGTTTAGGGTTAGGGTTAGGGTTAGGTGTTACGGTTAGGGTTACGGTTAGGGTTAGGGTTAGGGTTAGGGTTAGTGTTAGGGTTAGGGTTAGGGTTAGGGGGTTAGGGTTAGGGTTAGGTTTAGGGTTAGGGTTAGGGTTATATCACTTTTCAGTTTTCCTGTTATAATAATTGAACAGGCGACACATATGTGAATTAGTTTACAAAGTTGTGCTTTGCTTATCTGTTCTTTAAATGGAAACTTATTTCTCTGCCTTACAGTGCGAGATAACACTTTTAAGTTTTCCTATATTCCTAATTGAGCGAGAGACACACAGGTGATTCCGTTTAAAAGTAGTGCTTTGCTATTCTGATCTTTCATTTGAAACTTGGTCCTGTTCTGTACAGTGAGATATATCACTTTTCAGTTTTCCTGTATTCCTAATGGAGTGAGCGACACACATGTGAATTAGTTTACAAAGTAGTGCTTTGCTTTTCTGTTCTTTCATTGTAAATGTGTTCCTGTGCTGTACAGTGCGTTATATCACTTTTCAGTTTTCCTGTAATAATAATAGAACAGGCAACACGTATCTGAATTAGTTTACAAAGTAATATTTTGCTTTTCTGTTCTTTCGTTGTAAAATTGTTCCTGTGTTTTACAGTGCGTTATATCACTTTTCAGTTTTCCTGTTATAATAATTGAACAGGCGACACATATGGGAGTTTACAAAGTTGTGCTTTGCTTTTCTGTTCTTTCGTTGGAAACTTGTTCCTGTGCTGTACAGTGCATTATATCACTTTTCAGTTTTCCTGTTATAATAATTGAACAGGCGACACGTATGGGAATTAGTTTACAAAGTTGTGCTTTGCTTTTCTGTTCTTTCGTTGGAAACTTGTTCCTGTGCTGTACAGTGTGTTATATCACTTGTCAGTTTTCCTGTTATAATAATTGAACAGGCGACACGTATGTGAATTAGTTTACAAAGTTGTGCTTTGCTTTTCTGATCTTTCGATAGAAACTTGTTTCTGTGCCATACAGTGCGAGATAACACTTTTCAATTTTCCAGTATTCCTAAATGAGCGAGCGGAACACATGTGATTTAGTTTACAAAGTAGTGCTTTGGGGTTCTGTTCTTCTGTTCGAAACTTGTTTCTGTGCTGTACAGTGTGATATATCACTTTTCAGTTTTCCTGTTGTAATAATTGAACGGGTGACATGTATGTCTTTTAGTTTACAAAGTTGTACTTTGCCTTTCTGTTCTTTCGAATGACCCTTGTTTCTGTGCCGTACAAGGCGAGAGAACACTTTTCAGTTTTCCTGTATTCTTAAATGAGCGAGCAACACACATGTGATTCCACTTAAAAGTAGGGCTTTGCTTTTCTTTGGAAACTTGTTCCTGTGCTGTACAGTGCGATATATCACATTTCAGTTTTCCTGTATTCCTCATTGAACGAGTGACACACATGTGATATAGTTTACAAAGTAGTGGTTTACAGTCACGTTCTTTCGTTGGAAACTTGTTCCTGTTAGGAACAAGTTAGGGTTAGGATTAGGGTTAGGGTTAGGGCTAGGGTTAGGTCAGGGCTGGGTAAGGGATGGGTTAGGGTTAGGGTTAGGGTTAGGGTTAGGGTTAGGGTTATGGTTAGGGCTAGGGTTAGGTCCGGGCTGGGTAAGGGATGGGTTAGGGTTAGGGTTAGGGTTAGGTGTTACAGTTAGGGTTACGGTTAGGGTTAGGGTTAGTGTTAGGGTTAGGGTTAGTGTTAGGGGGTTAGGGTTAGGGTTAGGGTTAGCTTTAGGTTTAGGGTTATATCACTTTTCAGTTTTCCTGTTACAATAATTGAACAGGCGACACGTATGTGAATTAGTTTACAAAGTTGTGCTTTGCGTTTCTGTTCTTTCGATGGAAACTTGTTTCTGTGCCATACAGTGCGAGATAACACTTTTCAGTTTTCCAGTATTCCTAAATGAGCGAGCGACACACATGTGATTTAGTTTACAAAGTAGTGCTTTTGGTTTCTGTTCTTCTGTTGGATACTTGTTTCTGTGCTGTACAGTGTGATATATCACTTTTCAGTTTTCCTGTTGTAATAATTGAACGGGCGACACGTATGTCATTTAGTTACAAAGTTGTGCTTTGCCGTTCTGTTCTTTCGAAGGACCCTTGTTTCTGTGCCGTACAATGCGAGAGAACACTTTTCAGTTTTCCTGTATTCCTAAATGAGCGAGCGACACACATGTGATTCCATTTAAAAGTAGGGCTTTGCTTTTCTTTGGAAACTTGTTCCTGTGCTGTACAGTGCGATATATCACTTTTCAGTTTTCCTGTATTCCTCATTGAGCGAGTGACACACATGTGATATAGTTTACAAAGTAGTGGTTTACAGTCACGTTCTTTCGTTGGAAACTTGTTCCTGTTAGGAACAAGTTAGGGTTAGGATTAGGGTTAGGGTTAGGGTTAGGGCTAGGGTTAGGTCAGGGCTGGGTAAGGGATGGGTTAGGGTTAGGGTTAGGGTTATGGTTAGGGCTAAGGTTAGGTCCGGGCTGGGTAACTGATGGGTTAGGGTTAGGGTTAGGTTTAGCGTTATATCACTTTTCAGTTTTCCTGTTATAATAATTGAACAGGCGACACATATGTGAATTAGTTTACAAAGTTGTGCTTTGTGTATCTGTTCTTTCGATAGAAACTTGTTTCTTTGCCATACAGTGCGAGATAACACTTTTAAGTGTTCCTGTATTCCTAATTGAGCGAGCGACACACAGTTGATTCCGTTTAAAAGTAGTGCTTTGCCTAAAACATGGAAGCTATGGTCATGAAAATGTCAAAAGTTCTAAGAACTGTAATATCACCATGGTCTTACAGGCATTTATGGGATATATTTATTTTAGACAGTACAATATTGATCTAGTCAATAGCATATAAAACTTGGAGCTGTAAATCTAGGCTCATATTAAAACCTTAGGCAAGAAACATGTTTCAATTCTTTGAGCCTTAGTTGCTTGAAGACAGTCAACAAACAAATACTTATTCAATAAAATATTTATGATAATGCCTTCCTACAAAAAAAAAAAAGTAGTTCTTTCCTATTCTGTTCTTTCATTTGAAACTTGGTCCTGTTTTGTACAGTGAGATATATCACCTTTCAGTTTTCCTGTATTCCTAATGGAGTGAGCAACACACATGTGAATTAGTTTACAAAGTAGTGCTTTCCTTTTCTGTTCTTTCGTTGTAAATTTGTTCCTGTGCTGTACAGTGCGTTATATCACTTTTCAGTTTTCCTGTTATAATAATCGAACAGGCGACACATATGGGAATTAGTTTACAAAGTTGTGCTTTGCTTTTCTGTTCTTTCGTTGTAAATTTGTTCCTGTGCTGTACAGTGCGTTATATCACTTTTTAGTTTTCCTGTTATAATAATCGAACAGGCGACACGTATGTGAATTAGTTTACAAAGTTATGTTTTGCTTTTCTGTTCTTTCGTTGTAAAATTGTTCCTGTGTTTTACAGTGCGTTATATCACTTTTCAGTTTTCCTGTTATAATAATTGAACAGGCGACACATATGGGAGTTTACAAAGTTGTGCTTTGCTTTTCTGTTCTTTCGTTGGAAACTTGTTCCTGTGCTGTACAGTGCATTATATCACTTTTCAGTTTTCCTGTTATAATAATTGAACAGGCGACACGTATGTGAATTAGTTTACAAAGTTGTGATTTGCTTTTCTGTTCTTTCGTTGGAAACTTGTTCCTGTGCTGTACAGTGCGTTATATCACTTGTCAGTTTGCCTGTTATAATAATTGAACAGGCGACACGTATGTGAATTAGTTTACAAAGTTGTGCTTTGCATTTCTGATCTTTCGATGGAAACTTGTTTCTGTGCCATACAGTGCGAGATAACACTTTTCAATTTTCCAGTATTCCTAAATGAGCGAGCGGGACACATGTGATTTAGTTTACAAAGTAGTGCTTTGGGTTCTGTTCTTCTGTTGGAAACTTGTTTCTGTGCTGTACAATGTGATATATCACTTTTCAGTTTGCCTGTTGTAATAATTGAACGGGCGACACGTATGTCATTTAGTTTACAAAGTTGTGTTTTGCCGTTCTGTTCTTTCGAAGGACCCTTGTTTCTGTGCCGTACAATGCGAGAGAACACTTTTCAGTTTTCCTGTATTCCTAAATGAGCGAGCGACACAAATGTGATTCCATTTAAAAGTAGGGATTTGCTTTTCTTTGGAATCTTGTTCCTGTGCTTTACAGTGCGATATATCACTTTTCAGTTTTCCTATATTCCTCATTGAGCGAGTGACACACATGTGATATAGTTTACAAAGTAGTGGTTTACATTCACGTTCTTTCGTTGGAAACTTGTTCCTGTTAGGAACAAGTTAGGGTTAGGGCTAGGGTTAGGGTTAGGGTTAGGGTTAGGGTTAGGGTTACGGTTAGGTCTAGGGTTAGGTCCGGGCTGGGTAAGGGATGGGTTAGGGTTAGGGTTAGGGTTAGGGTTAGGGTTAGGTTTAGGGTTATATCACTTTTCAGTTTTCCTGTTACAAAAATTGAACAGGAGACACGTATGTGAATTAGTTTACAAAGTTGTGCTTTGCGTTTCTGTTCTTTCGATGGAAACTTGTTTATGTGCCATACAGTGCGAGATAACACTTTTCAGTTTTCCAGTATTCCTAAATGAGCGAGCGACACACATGTGATTTAGTTTACAAAGTAGTGCTTTGGGTTTCTGTTCTTCTGTTGGATACTTGTTTCTATGCTGTACAGTGTGATATATCACTTTTCAGTTTTCCTGTATTCCTAAATGAGCGAGCGACACACATGTGATTTCATTTAAAAGTAGGGCTTTGCTTTTCTTTGGAAACTTGATCCTGTGCTGTACAGTGCGATATATCACTTTTCAGTTTTCCTGGATTCCTCATTGAGCGAGTGACACACATGTGATATAGTTTACAAAGTAGTGGTTTACAGTCACGTTCTTTCGTTGGAAACTTGTTCCTGTTAGGAATAAGTTAGGGTTAGGATTAGGGTTAGGGTTAGGGCTAGGGTTAGGCCAGGGCTGGGTAAGGGATGGGTTAGGGTTAGGGTTAGGGTTAGGGCTGGGGTTAGGTCAGGGCTGGGTAAGGGATGGGTTAGGGTTAGGGTTAGGGTTAGGGTTAGGGTTATGGTTAGGGCTAGGGTTAGGTCCGGGCTGGGTAAGGGATGGGTTTGGGTTAGGGTTAGGTTTAGGGTTATATCACCTTTCAGTTTTCCTGTTATAATAATTGAACAGGCGACACATATGTGAATTAGTTTACAAAGTTGTGCTTTGCCTATCTGTTCTTTCGATGGAAACTTGTTTCTTTGCCTTACAGTGCGAGATAACACTTTTAAGTTTTCCTTTATTCCTAATTGAGCAAGCAACAAACAGGTGATTCCGTTTAAAAGTAGTGCTTTGCTATTCTGTTCTTTCATTTGAAACTTTGTCCTGTTCTGTACAGTGAGATATATCACTTTTCAGTTTTCCTGTATTCCTAATTGAGCGAGTGACACACATGTGATATAGTTTACAAAGTAGTGGTTTACATTCACGTTCTTTTTTGGAAACTTGTTCCTGTTAGGAACAAGTTAGGGTTAGGATTAGGGTTAGGGTTAGGGTTAGGGGTAGGTCAGGGCTGGGTAAGGGATGGGTTAGGGTTAGGGTTAGGGTTAGGGTTAGGGTTAGGGTTAGGGTTATGTTTAGGTCTAGGGTTAGGTCCGGGCTGGGTAAGGGATGGGTTAGGGTTAGGGTTACGGTTAGGGTTAGGGTTAGGGTTAGGGTTAGGTGTTACAGTTAGGGTTAGTGTTAGGGTTAGGGTTAGTGTTAGGGTTAGGGTTAGTGTTAGGGGGTTAGGGTTAGGGTTAGGGTTAGGGTTAGGTTTTGGGTTATATCACTTTTCAGTTTTCCTGTTACAATAATTGAACAGGCGACACGTATGTGAATTAGTTTACAAAGTTGTGCTTTGCGTTTCTGTTCTTTCGATGGAAACTTGTTTCTGTGCCATACAGTGCGAGATAACACTTTTCAGTTTTCCAGTATTCCTAATTGAGCGAGCGACACACAAGTGATTCCGTTTAAAAGTAGTGCTTTGCTATTCTGTTCTTTCATTTGAAATTTCGTCCTGTGCTGGACAGTGAGATATATCACTTTTCAGTTTTCCTGTATTCCTAATGGAGTTAGCGACACACATGTGAATTAGTTTACAAAGTAGTGCTTTGCTTTTCTGTTCTTTCGTTGTAAATTTGTTCCTGTGCTGTACAGTGCGTTATATCACTTCTCCGTTTTCCTGTTATAATAATTAAACAGGCGACACGTTTGTGAATTAGTTTACAAAGTAATGTTTTGCATTTCTGTTCTTTCGATGTAAAATTGTTCCTGTGTTTTACAGTGCGTTATATCACTTTTCAATTTTCCTGTTATAATAATTGAACGGGCGACACGTATGTGATTTTGTTTACAAAGTTGTGCATTGCGTTTCTGTTCTTTCGATGGAAACTTGTTTCTGTGCCATACAGTGCGAGATAACAATTTTCAGTTTTCCAGTATTCCTAAATGAGCGAGCGACACACTTGTGATTTAGGTTACAAAGTAGTGCTTTGGGATTCTGTTCTTCTGTTGGAAACTTGTTTCTATGCTGTACAGTGTGATATATCACTTTTCAGTTTTTCTGTTGTAGTAATTGAACGGGCGACACGTATGTCATTTAGTTTACAAAGTTGTGCTTTGCCGTTCTGTTCTTTCGAAGGACCCTTGTTTCTGTGCCGTACAATGCGAGAGAACACTTTTCAGTTTTCCTGTATTCCTAAATGAGCGAGCGACACACATGTGATTCCATTTAAAAGTAGGGCTTTGCTTTTCTTTGGAAACTTGTTCCTGTGCTGTACAAGGCGATATATCACTTTTCAGTTTTCCTGTATTCCTAATTGAGCGAGTGACACACATGTGATATAGTTTACAAAGTAGTTTTTTACATTCACGTTCTTTCGTTGGAAACTTGTTCCTCAAGTTAGGGTTAGGATTAGGGTTAGGGTTAGGGTTAGGGCTAGGGTTAGGTCAGGGCTGGGTAAGGGATGGGTTAGGGTTAGGGTTAGGGTTATATCACTTTTCAGTTTTCCTGTTATAATAATTGAACGGGCGACACGTATGTGATTTTGTTTACAAAGTTGTGCATTGCGTTTCTGTTCATTCGATGGAAACTTGTTTCTGTGCCATACAGTGCGAGATAACAATTTTCAGTTTTCCAGTATTCCTAATTGAGCGAGCGACACACAGGTGATTCCGTTTAAAAGTAGTGCTTTGCTATTCTGTTCTTTCATTTGAAATTTCGTCCTGTGCTGGACAGTGAGATATATCACTTTTCAGTTTTCCTGTATTCCTAATGGAGTGAGCGACACACATGTGAATTAGTTTACAAAGTAGTGCTTTGCTTTTCTGTTCTTTCGTTGTAAATTTGTTCCTGTGCTGTACAGTGCATTATATCACTTCTCCGTTTTCCTGTTATAATAATCGAACAGGCGACACGTTTGTGAATTAGTTTACAAAGTAATGTTTTGCATTTCTGTTCTTTCGATGTAAAATTGTTCCTGTGTTTTACAGTGTGTTATATCACTTTTCAATTTTCCTGTTATAATAATTGAACGGGCGACACGTATGTGATTTTGTTTACAAAGTTGTGCATTGCGTTTCTGTTCTTTCGATGGAAACTTGTTTCTGTGCCATACAGTGCGAGATAACAATTTTCAGTTTTCCAGTATTCCTAAATGAGCGAGCGACACACTTGTGATTTAGGTTACAAAGTAGTGCTTTGGGATTCTGTTCTTCTGTTGGACACTTGTTTCTATGCTGTACAGTGTGATATATCACTTTTCAGTTTTTCTGTTGTAGTAATTGAACGGGCGACACGTATGTCATTTAGTTTACAAAGTTGTGCTTTGCCGTTCTGTTCTTTCTACGGACCCTTGTTTCTGTGCCTTACAATGCGAGAGAACACTTTTCAGTTTTCCTGTATTCCTAAATGAGCGAGCGACACACATGTGATTCCATTTAAAAGTAGGGCTTTGCTTTTCTTTGGAAACTTGTTCCTGTGCTGTACAAGGCGATATATCACTTTTCATTTTTCCTGTATTGCTAATCGAGCGAGTGACACACATGTGATATAGTTTACAAAGTAGTGGTTTACATTCACGTTCTTTCGTTGGAAACTTGTTCCTGTTAGGAACAAGTTAGGGTTAGGATTAGGGTTAGGGTTAGGGTTAGGGCTAGGGTTAGGTCAGGGCTGCGTAAGGGATGGGTTAGGGTTAGGGTTAGTGTTAAGGTTAGGATTAGGGTTAGGGTTAGGGCTAGGGTTACGTCCAGGCTGGGTAAGAGATGGGTTAGGGTTAGGATTAGGGTTAGGGTTAGGGTTAGGGCTAGGGTTAGGTCCGGGCTGGGTAAGGGATGGGTTAGGGATAGTGTTAGGGTTAGGGTTAGGGTTAGGGTTAGGTGTTACGGTTAGGGTTAGGGTTAGGGTTAGGGTTAGGGTTAGGGTTAGGGTTAGGGTTAGTGTTAGGGTTAGGGTTAGCGTTAGGGGGTTAGGGTTAGGGTTAGGGTTAGGGTTTGGGTTAGGGTTAGGTTTAGGGTTATATCACTTTTCAGTTTTCCTGTTATAATAATTGAACAGGCGACACATATGTGAATTACTTTACAAAGTTGTGCTTTGCGTATCTGTTCTTTCGATGGAAACTTGTTTCTTTGCCTTACAGTGCGAGATAACACTTTTAAGTTTTCCTGTATTCCTAATTGAGCGAGCGACACACAGGTGATTCCGTTTAAAAGTAGTGCTTTGCTATTCTGTTCTTTCATTTGAAACTTCGTCCTGTGCTGGACAGTGAGATATATCACTTTTCAGTTTTCCTGTATTCCTAATGGAGTGAGCGACACACATGTGAATTACTTTACAAAGTAGTGCTTTGCTTTTCTTTTCTTTCGTTGTAAATTTGTTCCTGTGCTGTACAGTGCGTTATATCACTTCTCCGTTTTCCTGTTATAATAATCGAACAGGCGACACGTATGTGAATTAGTTTACAAAGTAATGTTTTGCATTTCTGTTCTTTCGTTGTAAACTTTTTCCTGTGTTTTACAGTGCGTTATATCACTTTTCAGTTTTCCTGTTATAATAATTGAACAGGCGACAGGTATGGGAATTAGTTTACAAAGTTGTGCTTTGCTTTTCTGTTCTTTCGTTGGAAACTTGTTCCTGTGCTGTACAATGCGTTATATCACTTTTCAGTTTTCCTGTTATAATAATTGAACAGGCGACACGTATGTGAATTAGTTTACAAAGTTGTGCTTTGCCTTTCTGTTCTTTGGATGGAAACTTGTTTCTGTGCCATACAGTGCGAGATAACACTTTTCAGTTTTCCAGTATTCCTAAATGAGCGAGCAACACACATGTGATTCCATTTAAAAGTAGGGCTTTGCTTTTCTTTGGAAACTTGTTCCTGTGCTGTACAGTACGATATATCACTTTTCTGTTTTCCTGTATTCCTAATTGAGTGAGTGACACACATGTGATATAGTTTACAAAGTAGTGATTTAGATTCACGTTCTTTCGTTGGAAACTTATTCCTGTTAGGAACAAGTTAGGGTTAGGATTAGGGTTAGGGTTAGGGCTAGGGTTAGGTCAGGGCTGGGTAAGGGATGGGTTAGGGTTAAGGTTAGGATTAGGGTTAGGGTTAGGGTTAGGGTTAGGGTTAGGGTTAGGGCTAGGGTTATGTCCGGGCTGGGTAAGGGATGGGTTAGGGATAGGGTTAGGGTTAGGGTTAGGGTTAGGGTTATGTGTTACGGTTAGGGTTAGGGTTAGGGTTAGGGTTAGGGTTAGGGTTAGGGTTAGGGTTAGTGTTAGGGTTAGGGTTAGCATTAGGGGGTTAGGGTTAGGGTTAGGGTTAGTGTTTGGGTTAGGGTTAGGTTTAGGGTTATATCACTTTTCAGTTTTCCTGTTATAATAATTGAACAGGCGACACATATGTGAATTACTTTACAAAGTTGTGCTTTGCATATCTGTTCTTTCGATGGAAACTTGTTTCTTTGCCTTACAGTGCTAGATAACACTTTTAAGTTTTCCTGTATTCCTAATTGAGCGAGCGACACAAAGGTGATTCCGTTTAAAAGTAGTGCTTTGCTATTCTGTTCTTTCATTTGAAACTTCGTCCTGTGCTGGACAGTGAGATATATCACTTTTCAGTTTTCCTGTATTCCTAATGGAGTGAGTGACACACATGTGAATTAGTTTACAAAGTAGTGCTTTGCTTTTCTTTTCTTTCGTTGTAAATTTGTTCCTGTGCTGTACAGTGCGTTATATCACTTCTCCGTTTTCCTGTTATAATAATCGAACAGGCGACACGTATGTGAATTAGTTTACAAAGTAATGTTTTGCATTTCTGTTCTTTCGTTGTAAAATTGTTCCTGTGTTTTACAGTGCGTTATATCACTTTTCAGTTTTCCTGTTATAATAATTGAACAGGCGACACGTATGGGAATTAGTTTACAAAGTTGTGCTTTGCTTTTCTGTTCTTTCGGTGGAAACTTGTTCCTGTGCTGTACAGTGCATTATATCACTTTTCAGTTTTCCTGTTATAATAATTGAACAGGCGACACATATGTGAATTAGTTTACAAAGTTGTGCTTTGCTTTTCTGTTCTTTCGTTGGAAACTTGTTCCTGTGCTGTACCATGCGTTATATCACTTTTCAGTTTTCCTGTTATAATAATTGAACAGGCGACACATATGTGAATTACTTTACAAAGTTGTGCTTTGCCTTTCTGTTCTTTCGATGGAAACTTGTTTCTGGGCCATACAGTGCGAGATAACACTTTTCAGTTTTCCAGTATTCCTAAATGAGCGAGCGACACACATGTGATTCCATTTAAAAGTAGGGCTTTGCTTTTCTTTGGAAACTTGTTCCTGTCCTGACAGTGCGATATATCACTTTTCAGTTTTCCTGTATTCCTAATTGAGCGAGTGACACACATGTGATATAGTTTACAAAGTAGTGGTTTACACTCACGTTCTTTCTTTGGAAACTTGTTCCTGTTAGGAACAAGTTAGGGTTAGGATTAGGGTTATGGTTAGGGTTAGGGCTAGGGTTAGGTCAGGGCTGGGTAAGGGATGGGTTAGGGTTAGGATTAGGGTTAGGGTTAGGGTTAGGGCTAGGGTTAGGTGTTACGGTTAGGGTTAGGGTTAGGATTAGGGTTAGGGTTAGTGTTAGGGTTAGCGTTAGGAGGTTAGGGTTAGGGTTAGGGTTAGGGTTAGGTTTAGGGTTATATCACTTTTGAGTTTTCCTATTATAATAATTGAACAGGTGACACATATGTGAATTAGTTTACAAAGTTGTGCTTTGCGTATCTGTTCTTTCGATGGAAACTTGTTTCTTTGCCTTACAGTGCGAGATAACACTTTTAAGTTTTCCTGTATTCCTAATTGAGCGAGCGACACACAGGTGATTCTATTTAAAAGTACTGCTTTGCTATTCTGTTCTTTCATTTGAAACTTCGTCCTGTGCTGTACAGTGAGATATATCACTTTTCAGTTTTCCTGTATTCCTAATGGAGTGAGCGACACACATGTGAATTACTTTACAAAGTAGTGCTTTGCTTTTCTGTTCTTTCGTTGTAAATTTTTTCCTCTGCTGTACAGTGCGTTATATCACTTCTCCGTTTTCCTGTTATAATAATCGAACGGGCGACACGTATGTGATTTAGTTTACAAAGTTGTGCTTTGCTTTTCTGTTCTTTCGATGGAAACTTGTTTCTGTGCCATACAGTGCGAGATAACACTTTTCAGTTTTCCAGTATTCCTAAATGAGCGAGCGACACATATGTGATTTAGTATACAAAGTAGTGCTTTGGGTTTCTGTTCTTCTGTTGGAAACATGTTTCTGTGCTGTACAGTGTGATATATCACTTTTCAGTTTTCCTGTTGTAGTAATTGAACGGGCGACACGTATGTGATTTAGTTTACAAAGTTGTGCTTTGCCGTTCTGTTCTTTCGAAGGACCCTTGTTTCTGTGCCGTACAATGCGAGAGAACACTTTTCAGTTTTCCTGTATTCCTAAATGAGCGAGCAACACACATGTGATTCCATTTAAAAGTAGGGCTTTGCTTTTCTTTGGGAACTTGTTCCTGTGCTCTACAGTGCGATATATCACTTTTCAGTTTTCCTGAATTCCTAATTGAGCGAGAGACACACATGTGATATAGTTTACAAAGTAGTGGTTTACATTCACGTTCTTTCGTTGGAAACTTGTTCCTGTTAGAAACAAGTTAGGGTTACGATTAGGGTTAGGGTTAGGGTTAGTTCTAGGGTTAGGTCCGGGCTGGGTAAGGGATGGGTTAGGGATAGGGTTAGGGTTAGGGTTAGGGTTAGGGTTAGGTGTTACGGTTAGGGTTAGGGTTAGGGTTAGGGTTAGGGTTAGTGTTAGGGTTAGGGTTAGCGTTAGGGGGTTAGGGTTAGGGTTAGGGTTAGGGTAAGGGTTAGGTTTAAGGTTATATCACTTTTCAGTTTTCCTGTTATAATAATTGAACAGGCGACACGTATGAGAATTAGTTCACAACGTTGTGCTTTGCTTTTCTGTTCTTTCATTGGAAACTTGTTCCTGTGCTGTACAATGCGTTATATCACTTTTCAGTTTTCCTGTTATAATAATTGAACGGGCGACACGTATGTGATTTTGTTTACAAAGTTGTGCATTGCGTTTCTGTTCTTTCGATGGAAACTTGTTTCTGTGCCATACAGTGCGAGATAACACTTTTCAGTTTTCCAGTATTCCTAAATGAGCGAGCGACACACATGTGATTTAGTTTACAAAGTAGTGCTTTGGGTTTCTGTTCTTCTGTTGGAAACTTGTTTCTGTGCTGTACAGTGTGATATATCACTTTTCAGTTTTCTTGTTGTAGTAATTGAACGGGCGACTCGTATGTCATTTAGTTTACAAAGTTGTGCTTTGCCGTTCTGTTCTTTCGAAGGACCCTTGTTTCTGTGCCGTACAATGCGAGAGAACACTTTTCAGTTTTCCTGTATTCCTAAATGAGCGAGCGACACACATGTGATTCCATTTAAAAGTAGGGCTTTGCTTTTCTTTGGAAACTTGTTCCTGTGCTGTACAGTGCGATATATCACTTTTCAGTTTTCCTGTATTCCTAATTGAGCGAGTGACACACATGTGATATACTTTACAAAGTAGTGGTTTACATTCACGTTCTTTCGTTGGAAACTTGTTCCTGTTAGGAACAAGTTAGGGTTAGGATTAGGGTTAGGGTTAGGGTTAGGGCTAGGGTTAGGTCAGGGCTGGGTAAGGGATGGGTTAGGGTTAGGATTAGGGTTAGGGTTAGGGTTAGGGCTAGGGTTAGGTCCGGGCTGGGTAAGGGATGGGTTAGGGATAGGGTTAGGTTTAGGGTTAGGGTTAGGGTTAGGGTTAGGTGATACGGTTAGGGTTAGGGTTAGGGTTATGGTTAGGGTTAGGGTTAGTGTTAGTGTTAGGGTTAGCGTTAGGGGGTTAGGGTTAGGGTTAGGGTTAGGTTTAGGGTTATATCACTTTTGAGTTTTCCTATTATAATAATTGAACAGGTGACACATATGTGAATTAGTTTACAAAGTTGTGCTTTGCGTATCTGTTCTTTCGATGGAAACTTGTTTCTTTGCCTTACAGTGCGAGAAAACACTTTTAAGTTTTCCTGTATTCCTAATTGAGCGAGCGACACACAGGTGATTCTATTTAAAAGTACTGCTTTGCTATTCTGTTCTTTCATTTGAAACTTCGTCCTGTGCTGTACAGTGAGATATATCACTTTTCAGTTTTCCTGTATTCCTAATGGAGTGAGCGACACACATGTGAATTAGTTTACAAAGTAGTGCTTTGCTTTTCTGTTCTTTCGTTGTAAATTTGTTCCTGTGCTGTACAGTGCGTTATATCACTTTTCAGTTTTCCTGTTATAATAATTGAACAGGCGACACATATGGGAATTAGTTTACAAAGTTGTGCTTTGCTTTTCTGTTCTTTCGTTGGAAACTTGTTCCTCAAGTTAGGTTTAGGATTAGGGTTAGGGTTAGGGTTAGGGCTAGGGTTAGGTCATTGCTGGGTAAGGGATGGGTTAGGGTTAGGGTAAAGGTTAGGGTTATGGTTAGGGCTAGGGTTAGGTCCGGGCTAGGTAAGGGATGGGTTAGGGTTAGGGTTAGTGTTAGGGTTAGGGTTAGGTCTTACGGTCAGGGTTAGGGTTAGGGTTAGGGTTAGGGTTAGGGTTAGGGTTAGGGTTAGGGTTAGGGTTAGTGTTAGGGTTAGGGTTAGCGTTAGGGGGTTGGGGCTATTGTTAGGGTTAGGGTTAGGGTTAGGGTTAGGTTTAGGGTTAGGTTTAGGGGTATATCACTTTTCAGTTTTCCTGTTATAATAATTGAACAGGCGACACGTATGGGAATTAGTTTAGAAAGTTGTGCTTTGCTTTTCTGTTCTTTCGTTGGAAACTTGTTCCTGTGCTGTACAATGCGTTATATCACTTTTCAGTTTTCCTGTTATAATAATTGAACGGGCGACACGTATGTGATTTAGTTTACAAAGTTGTGCTTTGCTTTTCTGTTCTTTCGATGGAAACTTGTTTCTGTGCCATACAGTGCGAGATAACAATTTTCAGTTTTCCAGTATTCCTAAATGAGCGAGCGACACACTTGTGATTTAGTTTACAAAGTAGTGCTTTGGGATTCTGTTCTTCTGTTGGAAACTTGTTTCTATGCTGTACAGTGTGATATATCACTTTTCAGTTTTTCTGTTGTAGTAATTGAACGGGCGACACGTATGTCATTTAGTTTACAAAGTTGTGCTTTGCCGTTCTGTTCTTTCGAAGGACCCTTGTTTCTGTGCCGTACAATGGGAGAGAACACTTTTCAGTTTTCCTGTATTCCTAAATGAGCGAGGGACACACATGTGATTCCATTTAAAAGTAGGGCTTTGCTTTTCTTTGGAAACTTGTTCCTGTGCTGTACAAGGCGATATATCACTTTTCAGTTTTTCTGTATTCCTAATTGAGCGAGTGACACACATGTGATATAGTTTACAAAGTAGTTTTTTACATTCACGTTCTTTCGTTGAAAACTTGTTCCTCAAGTTAGGGTTAGGATTAGGGTTAGGGTTAGGGTTAGGGCTAGGGTTAGGTCAGGGCTGGGTAAGGGATGGGTTAGGGTTAGGGTTAGGGTTATATCACTTTTCAGTTTTCCTGTTATAATAATTGAACGGGCGACACGTATGTGATTTTGTTTACAAAGTTGTGCATTGCGTTTCTGTTCATTCGATGGAAACTTGTTTCTGTGCCATACAGTGCGAGATAACAATTTTCAGTTTTCCAGTATTCCTAATTGAGCGAGCGACACACAGTTGATTCCGTTTAAAAGTAGTGCTTTGCTATTCTGTTCTTTCATTTGAAATTTCGTCCTGTGCTGGACAGTGAGATATATCACTTTTCAGTTTTCCTGTATTCCTAATGGAGTGAGCGACACACATGTGAATTAGTTTACAAAGTAGTGCTTTGCTTTTCTGTTCTTTCGTTGTAAATTTGTTCCTGTGCTGTACAGTGCATTATATCACTTCTCCGTTTTCCTGTTACAATAATCGAACAGGCGACACGTTTGTGAATTAGTTTACAAAGTAATGTTTTGCATTTCTGTTCTTTCGATGTAAAATTGTTCCTGTGTTTTACAGTGTGTTATATCACTTTTCAATTTTCCTGTTATAATAATTGAACGGGCGACACGTATGTGATTTTGTTTACAAAGTTGTGCATTGCGTTTCTGTTCTTTCGATGGAAACTTGTTTCTGTGCCATACAGTGCGAGATAACAATTTTCAGTTTTCCAGTATTCCTAAATGAGCGAGCGACACACTTGTGATTTAGGTTACAAAGTAGTGCTTTGGGTTTCTGTTCTTCTGTTGGAAACTTGTTTCTATGCTGTACAGTGTGATATATCACTTTTCAGTTTTTCTGTTGTAGTAATTGAACGGGCGACACGTATGTCATTTAGTTTACAAAGTTGTGCTTTGCCGTTCTGTTCTTTCGAAGGACCCTTGTTTCTGTGCCGTACAATGCGATATATCACTTTTCAGTTTTCCTGTATTCCTAATTGAGCGAGTGACACACATGTGATATACTTTACAAAGTAGTGGTTTACATTCACGTTCTTTCGTTGGAAACTTGTTCCTGTTAGGAACAAGTTAGGGTTAGGATTTGGGTTAGGGTTAGGGTTAGGGCTAGGGTTAGGTCAGGGCTGGGTAAGGGATGGGTTAGGGTTAGGATTAGGGTTAGGGTTAGGGTTAGGGCTAGGGTTAGGTCCGGGCTGGGTAAGGGATGGGTTAGGGATAGGGTTAGGTTTAGGGTTAGGGTTAGGGTTAGGGTTAGGTGATACGGTTAGGGTTAGGGTTAGGGTTATGGTTAGGGTTAGGGTTAGTGTTAGTGTTAGGGTTAGCGTTAGGGGGTTAGGGTTAGGGTTAGGGTTAGGTTTAGGGTTATATCACTTTTGAGTTTTCCTATTATAATAATTGAACAGGTGACACATATGTGAATTAGTTTACAAAGTTGTGCTTTGCGTATCTGTTCTTTCGATGGAAACTTGTTTCTTTGCCTTACAGTGCGAGAAAACACTTTTAAGTTTTCCTGTATTCCTAATTGAGCGAGCGACACACAGGTGATTCTATTTAAAAGTACTGCTTTGCTATTCTGTTCTTTCATTTGAAACTTCGTCCTGTGCTGTACAGTGAGATATATCACTTTTCAGTTTTCCTGTATTCCTAATGGAGTGAGCGACACACATGTGAATTAGTTTACAAAGTAGTGCTTTGCTTTTCTGTTCTTTCGTTGTAAATTTGTTCCTGTGCTGTACAGTGCGTTATATCACTTTTCAGTTTTCCTGTTATAATAATTGAACAGGGGACACATATGGGAATTAGTTTACAAAGTTGTGCTTTGCTTTTCTGTTCTTTCGTTGGAAACTTGTTCCTCAAGTTAGGTTTAGGATTAGGGTTAGGGTTAGGGTTAGGGCTAGGGTTAGGTCATTGCTGGGTAAGGGATGGGTTAGGGTTAGGGTAAGGGTTAGGGTTATGGTTAGGGCTAGGGTTAGGTCCGGGCTAGGTAAGGGATGGGTTAGGGTTAGGGTTAGTGTTAGGGTTAGGGTTAGGTCTTACGGTCAGGGTTAGGGTTAGGGTTAGGGTTAGGGTTAGGGTTAGTGTTAGGGTTAGGGTTAGCGTTAGGGGGTTGGGGCTATTGTTAGGGTTAGGGTTAGGGTTAGGGTTAGGTTTAGGGTTAGGTTTAGGGGTATATCACTTTTCAGTTTTCCTGTTATAATAATTGAACAGGCGACACGTATGTGAATTAGTTTAGAAAGTTGTGCTTTGCTTTTCTGTTCTTTCGTTGGAAACTTGTTCCTGTGCTGTACAATGCGTTATATCACTTTTCATTTTTCCTGTTATAATAATTGAACGGGCGACACGTATGTGATTTAGTTTACAAAGTTGTGCTTTGCTTTTCTGTTCTTTCGATGGAAACTTGTTTCTGTGCCATACAGTGCGAGATAACACTTTTCAGTTTTCCAGTATTCCTAAAAGAGCGAGCGACACACATGTGATTCCATTTAAAAGTAGGGCTTTGCTTTTCTTTGGAAACTTGTTCCTGTGCTGTACAGTGCGATATATCACTTTTCAGTTTTCCTGTATTCCTAATTGAGCGAGTGACAACATGTGATATAGTTTACAAAGTAGTGGTTTACATTCACGTTCTTTCGTTGGAAACTTGTTCCTGTTAGGAACAAGTTAGGGTTAGGATTAGGGTTAGGGTTAGGGTTAGGGCTAGGGTTAGGTCAGGGCTGGGTAAGGGATGGGTTAGGGTTAGGGTTAGGGTTATATCACTTTTCAGTTTTCCTGTTATAATAATTGAACATGCGACACGTATGAGAATTAGTTAACAAAGTTGTGCTTTGCTTTTCTGTTCTTTCGTTGGAAACTTGTTCCTGTGCTGTACAATGCGTTATATCACTTTTCAGTTTTCCTGTTATAATAATTGAACAGGCGACACATATGTGAATTAGTTTACAAAGTTGTGCTTTGCTTTTCTGTTCTTTCGATGGAAACTTGTTTCTTTGCCTTACAGTGCGAGATAACACTTTTAAGTTTTCCTGTATTCCTAATTGAGCGAGCGACACACAGGTGATTCCGTTTAAAAGTAGTGCTTTGCTATTCTGTTCTTTCATTTGAAACTTCGTCCTGTGCTGGACAGTGAGATATATTACTTTTCAGTTTTCCTGTATTCCTAATGGAGTGAGCGACACACATGTGAATTAGTTTACAAAGTAGTGCTTTGCTTTTCTGTTCTTTCGTTGTAAATTTGTTCCTGTGCTGTACAGTGCGTTATATCACTTCTCCGTTTTCCTGTTATAATTATCGAACAGGCGACACGTATGTGAATTAGTTTACAAAGTAATGTTTTGCATTTCTGTTCTTTCGATGAAAAATTGTTCCTGTGTTATACAGTGCGTTATATCACTTTTCAGTTTTCCTGTTATAATAATTGAACAGGCAACACGTATGGGAATTAGTTTACAAAGTTGTGCTTTGCTTTTCTGTTCTTTCATTGGAAACTTGTTCCTGTGCTGTACAGTGCATTATATCACTTTTCAATTTTCCTGTTATAATAATTGAACAGGCGACACGTATGTGAATTAGTTCACAAAGTTGTGCTTTGCTTTCCTGTTCTTTCGTTGGAAACTTGTTCCTGTGCTGTACAATGCGTTATATCACTTTTCAGTTTTCCTGTTATAATAATTGAACGGGAGACACGTATGTGATTTAGTTTACAAAGTTGTGCTTTGCGTTTCTCTTCTTTCGATGGAAACGTTTCTGTGCCATACAGTGCGAGATAACACTTTTCAGTTTTCCAGTATTCCTAAATGAGCGAGCGACACACATGTGATTTAGTTTACAAAGTAGTGCTTTGGGTTTCTGTTCTTCTGTTGGAAACTTGTTTCTGTGCTGTACAGTGTGATATATCACTTTTCAATTTTCCTGTTGTAGTAATTGAACGGCCGACACGTATGTCATTTAGTTTACAAAGTTGTGCTTTGCTGTTCTGTAATTTCGAAGGACCCTTGTTTCTGTGCCGTACAATGCGAGAGAACACTTTTCAGTTTTCCTGTATTCTTATTGAGTGAGCGACACACATGTGATTCCATTTAAAAGTAGGGCTTTGCTTTTCTTTGGAAACTTGTTCCTGTGCTGTACAGTGCGATATATCACTTTTCAGTTTTCCTGTATTCCTAATTGAGCGAGTGACACACATGTGATATAGTTTACAAAGTAGTGGTTTACATTCACGTTCTTTCGTTGGAAACATGTTTCTGTTAGGAACAAGTTAGGGTTAGGATTAGGGTTAGGGTTAGGGTTAGGGCTAGGGTTAGGTCATTGCTGGGTAAGGGTTGGGTTAGGGTTAGGGTAAGGGTTAGGGTTATGGTTAGGGCTAGGGTTAGGTCCGGGCTGGGTAAGGGATGGTTTAGGGTTAGGGTTAGGGTTAGGGTTAGGGTTAGGGTTAGGGTTAGGTGTTACGGTTAGGGTTAGGGTTAGGGTTAGGGTTAGTGTTAGGGTTAGGGTTAGCGTTAGGGGGTTAGGGTTAGTGTTAGGGTTAGGGTTAGGGTTAGGTTTAGGGTTATATCACTTTTCAGTTTTCCTGTTATAATAATTGAACAGGCGACACGTATGTGAATTAGTTTACAAAGTTGTGCTTTGCTTTTCTGTTCTTTCGTTGGAAACTTGTTCCTGTGCTGAACAATGCGTTATATCACTTTTCAGTTTTCCTGTTATAATAATTGAACGGGCGACACGTATGTGATTTAGTTTACAAAGTTGTGCTTTGCGTTTCTGTTCTTTCGATGGAAACTTGTTTCTGTGCCATACAGTGCGAGATAACACTTTTCAGTTTTCCAGTATTCCTAAATGAGCGAGCGACACACATGTGATTTAGTATACAAAGTAGTGCTTTGGATTTCTGTTCTTCTGTTGGAAACATGTTTCTGTGCTGTACAGTGTGATATATCACTTTTCAGTTTTCCTGTTGTAGTAATTGAATGTGCGACACGTATGTCATTTAGTTTACAAAGTTGTGCTTTGCCGTTCTGTTCTTTCGAAGGACCCTTGTTTCTGTGCCTTACAATGCGAGAGAACACTTTTCAGTTTTCCTGTATTCCTAAATGAGCGAGCGACACACATGTGATTCCATTTAAAAGTAGGGCTTTGCTTTTCTTTGGAAACTTGTTCCTGTGCTGTACAGTGCGATATATCACTTTTCAGTTTTCCTGTATTCCTAATTGAGCGAGTGACACACATGTGATATAGTTTACAAAGTAGTGGTTTACATTCACGTTCTTTCATTGGAGTTAGGAACAAGTTAGGGTTAGGATTAGGGTTAGGGTTAGGGTTAGGGCTAGGGTTAGGTCAGGGCTGGGTAAGTGATGGGTTAGGGATAGGGTTAGGGTTAGGGTTAGGGTTAGGATTAGGTGTTACGGTTAGGGTTAGGGTTAGTGTTAGGGTTACGGTTAGCGTTAGGGGGTTAGGGTAAGGGTTAGGGTTAGGGTTAGGGTTAGGTTTAGGGTTATATCACTTTTCAGTTTTCCTGTTATAATAATTGAACAGGCGACACATATGTGAATTAGTTTACAAAGTTGTGCTTTGCGTATCTGTTCTTTCGATGGAAACTTGTTTCTTTGCCTTACAGTCCGAGATAACACTTTTACGTTTTCCTGTATTCCTAATAGAGCGAGCGACAAACAGGTGATTCCATTTAAAAGTAGTGCTTTGCTATTCTGTTCTTTCATTTGAAACTTCGTCCTGTGCTGTACAGTGAGATATATCACTTTTCAGTTTTCCTGTATTCCTAATGGAGTGAGCGACACACATGTGAATTACTTTACAAAGTAGTGCTTTGCTTTTCTGTTCTTTCGTTGTAAATTTGTTCCTGTGCTGTACAGTGCGTTATGTCACTTCTCCGTTTTCCTGTTATAATAATCGAACAGGCGACACGTATGTGAATTAGTTTACAAAGTAATGTTTTGCATTTCTGTTCTTTCGTTGTAAAATTGTTCCTGTGTTTTACAGTGCGTTATATCACTTTTCAGTTTTCCGGTTATAATAATTGAACAGGCGACACGTATGTGAATTAGTTTACAAAGTTCTGCTTTGCTTTTCTGTTCTTTCATTGGAAACTTGTTCCTGTGCTGTACAATGCGTTATATCACTTTTCAGTTTTCCTGTTATAATAATTGAACGGGCGACACGTATGTGAATTAGTTCACAAAGTTGTGCTTTGCTTTTCTGTTCTTTTGTTGGAAACTTGTTCCTGTGCTGTACAATGCGTTATATCACTTTTCAGTTTTCCTGTTATAATAATTGAACGGGCGACACGTATGTGATTTAGTTTACAAAGTTGTGCATTGCGTTTCTGTTCTTTCGATGGAAACTTGTTTCTGTGCCATACAGTGCGAGATAACACTTTTCAGTTTTCCAGTATTCCTAAATGAGCGAGCGACACACATGTGATTTAGTTTACAAAGTAGTGCTTTGGGTTTCTGTTCTTCTGTTGGAAACTTGTTTCTGTGCTGTACAGTGTGATATATCACTTTTCAGTTTTCCTGTTGTAGTAATTGAACGGCCGACACGTATGTCATTTAGTTTACAAAGTTGTGCTTTGCTGTTCTGTAATTTCGAAGGATCCTTGTTTCTGTGCCGTACAATGCGAGAGAATACTTTTCAGTTTTCCTGTATTCTTATTGAGTGAGCGACACACATGTGATTCCATTTAAAAGTAGGGCTTTGCTTTTCTTTGGAAACTTGTTCCTGTGCTGTACAGTGCGATATATCACTTTTCAGTTTTCCTGTATTCATAATTGAGCGAGTGACACACATGTGATATAGTTTACAAAGTAGTGGTTTACATTCACATTCTTTCGTTGGAAACATGTTCCTGTTAGGAACAAGTTAGGGTTAGGATTAGGGTTAGGGTTAGGGTTAGGGCTAGGGTTAGGTCATTGCTGGGTAAGGGATGGGTTAGGGTTAGGGTAAGGGTTAGGGTTATGGTTAGGGCTTGGGTTAGGTCCGGGCTGGGTAAGGGATGGTTTAGGGTTAGGGTTAGGGTTAGGGTTAGGGTTAGGGTTAGGGTTAGGTGTTACGGTTAGGGTTAGGGTTAGGGTTAGGGTTAGGGTTAGCGTTAGGGGGTTAGGGTTAGTGTTAGGGTTAGGGTTAGGGTTAGGTTTAGGGTTATATCACTTTTCAGTTTTCCTGTTATAATAATTGAACAGGCGACACGTATGTGAATTAGTTTACAAAGTTGTGCTTTGCTTTTCTGTTCTTTCGTTGGAAACTTGTTCCTGTGCTGAACAATGCGTTATATCACTTTTCAGTTTTCCTGTTATAATAATTGATCGGGCGACACGTATGTGATTTAGTTTACAAAGTTGTGCTTTGCGTTTCTGTTCTTTCGATGGAAACTTGTTTCTGTGCCATACAGTGCGAGATAACACTTTTCAGTTTTCCAGTATTCCTAAATGAGCGAGCAACACACATGTGATTCCATTTAAAAGTAGGGCTTTGCTTTTCTTTGGAAACTTGTTCCTGTGCTGTACAGTGCGATATATCACTTTTCAGTTTTCCTGTATTCCTAATTGAGCGAGTGACAACATGTGATATAGTTTACAAAGTAGTGGTTTACATTCTCGTTCTTTCGTTGGAAACTTGTTCCTGTTAGGAACAAGTTAGGGTTAGGATTAGGGTTAGGGTTAGGTTTAGGGCTAGGGTTAGGTCAGGGCTGGGTAAGGGATGGGTTAGGGTTAGGGTTATATCACTTTTCAGTTTTCCTGTTATAATAATTGAACAGGCGACACGTATGAGAATTAGTTCACAAAGTTGTGCTTTGCTTTTCGGTTCTTTCGTTGGAAACTTGTTCCTGTGCTGTACAATGCGTTATATCACTTTTCAGTTTTCCTGTTATAATAATTGAACAGGCGACACATATGTGAATTAGTTTACAAAGTTGTGCTTTGCTTTTCTGTTCTTTCGATGGAAACTTGTTTCTTTGCCTTACAGTGCGAGATAAAACTTTTAAGTTTTCCTGTATTCCTAATTGAGCGAGCCAAACACAGGCGATTCCGTTTAAAAGTAGTGCTTTGCTATTCTGTTCTTTCATTTGAAACTTCGTCCTG
>NC_083362.1:28237500-28355000 GCF_030254825.1 Meriones unguiculatus | reverse complement strand
GAGACACACATGTGATATAGTTTACAAGGTAGTGGTTTACATTCACGTTCTTTCGTTGGAAACTTGTTCCTGTTAGGAACAAGTTAGGGTTAGGATTAGGGTTAGGGTTAGGGCTAGGGTTAGGTCAGGGCTGGGTTAGGCTTAGGGTTAGGGTTAGGGTTAGGGCTAAGGTTAGGTCCACGCTGGGTAAGGGATGGGTTAGGGTTAGGGCTAGGGTTAGGTTTAGGTGTTACGGTTAGGGTTAGGGTTAGGGTTAGGGTTAGGTTCAGGGTTAGGGTTATATCACTTTTCAGTTTTCCTGTTATAATAATTGAACAGGCGACAGGTATCAGAATTAGTTTACAAAGTTGTGCTTTTCTTTTCTGTTCTTTCGGTGGAAACTTGTTCCTGTGCTGTACAGTGCATTATATCACTTTTCAGTTTTCCTGTTATTATAATTGGACAGGCGACACATATGTGAATTAGTTTACAAAGTTGTGCTTTGCTTTTCTGTTCTTTCATTGGAAACTTGTTCCTGTGCTGTACAGTGTGTTATATCACTTTTCAGTTTTCCTGTTATAATAATTGAACGGGCGACACGTATGTGATTTTGTTTACAAAGTTGTGCATTGCGTTTCTGTTCTTTCGATGGAAACTTGTTTCTGTGCCATACAGTGCGAGATAACACTTTTCAGTTTTCCAGTATTCCTAAATGAGCGAGCGACACACATGTGATTTAGTTTACAAAGTAGTGCTTTGGGTTTCTGTACTTCTGTTGGAAACTTGTTTCTGTGCTGTACAGTGTGATATATCACTTTTCAGTTTTCCTGTTGTAGTAATTGAACGGGCGACACGTATGTCATTTAGTTTACAAAGTTGTGCTTTGCCGTTCTGTTCTTTCGAAGGACCCTTGTTTCTGTGCCATACAATGCGAGAGAACACTTTTCAGTTTTCCTGTATTCCTAAATGAGCGAGCGACACACATGTGATTCCATTTAAATGTAGGGCTTTGCTTTTCTTTGGAAACTTGTTCCTGTGCTGTACAGTGCGATATATCACTTTTCAGTTTTCCTGTTTTCCTAATTGAGCGAGTGACACACATGTGATATAGTTTACAAAGTAGTGGTTTACATTCACGTTCTTTCGTTGGTAACTTGTTCCTGTTAGGAACAAGTTAGGGTTAGGATTAGGGTTAGGGTTAGGGTTAGGGCTAGGGTTAGGTCAGGGCTGGGTAAGGGATGGGGTAGGGTTAGGGTTAGGGTTAGGGTTAGGGTTAGGGTTAGGGCTAGGGTTAGGTCCGGGCTGGGTAAGGGATGGGTTAAGAATAGGGTTAGGGTTAGGGTTAGGGTTAGGTGTTACGGTTAGGGTTAGGGTTAGGGTTAGGGTTAGGATTAGGTTTAGGGTTAGTGTTAGGGTTAGGGTTAGCGTTAGGGGGTTAGGGTTAGGGTTAGGGTTAGGGTTAAGGTTAGGGTTAGGATTAGGGTTAGGGTTAGTGTTAGGGTTAGGGTTAGCATTAGGGGGTTAGGATTAGGGTTAGGGTTAGGGTTAGGGTTAGGTTTAGGGTTATATCACTTTTCAGTTTTCCTGTTATAATAATTGAACAGGCGACACATATGTGAATTAGTTTACAAAGTTGTGCTTTGCGTATCTGTTCTTTCGATGGAAACTTGTTTCTTTGCCTTACAGTGCGAGATAACACTTTTAAGTGTTCCTGTATTCCTAATTGAGCAAGCGACACACAGGTGATTCCGTTTTAAAGTAGTGCTTTGCTATTCTGTAATTTCATTTGAAACTTCGTCCTGTGCTGGACAGTGAGATATATCACTTTTCATTTTTCCTGTATTCCTAATGGAGTGAGCGACACACATGTGAATTAGTTTACAAAGTAGTGCTTTGCTTTTCTTTTCTTTCGTTGTAAATTTGTTCCTGTGCTGTACAGTGCGTTATATCACTTCTCAGTTTTCCTGTTATAATAATCGAACAGGCGACACGTATGTGAATTAGTTTACAAAGAAATGTTTTGCATTTCTGTTCGTTCGTTGTAAAATTGTTCCTGTGTTTTACAGTGCGATATATCACTTTTCAGTTTTCCTGTTATAATAATTGAATAGGCGACACGTATGTGAATTAGTTTACAAAGTTGTGCATTGTGTTTCTGTTCTTTCGATGGAAACTTGTTTCTGTGCCATACAGTGCAAGATAACACTTTTCAGTTTTCCAGTATTCCTAAATGAGCGAGCGACACACATGTGATTTAGTTTACAAAGTAGTGCTTTGGGTTTCTGTTCTTCTGTTGGAAACATGTTTCTGTGCTGTACAGTGTGATATATCACTTTTCAGTTTTCCTGTTGTAGTAATTGAACGGGCGACACGTATGTCATTTAGTTTACAAAGTTGTGCTTTGCTGTTCTGTTCTTTCGAAGGACCCTTGTTTCTGCGCCGTACAATGCGAGGGAACACTTTTCAGTTTTCCTGTATTCCTAAATGAGCGAGCGACACACATGTGATTCCATTTAAAAGTAGGGCTTTGCTTTTCTTTGGAAACTTGTTCCTGTGCTGTACAGTTCGATATATCACTTTTCAGTTTTCCTGTATTCCTAATTGAGCGAGTGACACACATGTGATATAGTTTACAAAGTAGTGGTTTACATTCACGTTCTTTCCTTGGAAACTTGTTCCTGTTAGGAACAAGTTAGGGTTAGGATTAGGGTTAGGGTTAGGGCTAGGGTTAGGTCAGGGCTGGGTAAGGGATGGGTTAGGGTTAGGGTTAGTGTTAGGGTTAGGGTTAGGGTTAGGGTTAGGGCTAGGGTTAGGTCTGGGCTGGGTAAGGAATGGGTTAGGGATAGGGTTAGGGTTAGGGTTAGCGTTAGGGTTAGGTGTTACAGTTAGGGTTAGGGTTAGGGTTAGGGTTAGGGTTAGGGTTAGAGTTAGGGTTAAGTTTAGGGTTATATCACTTTTCAGTTTTCCTGTTATAATAATTGAACAGGCGACATGTATGTGAATTAGTTTACAAAATTGTGCTTTGTTTTTCTGTTCTTTCGTTGGAATCTTGTTCCTGTGCTGTACAATGCGTTATATCACTTTTCAGTTTTCCTGTTTTAATAATTGAACGGGCGACACTTATGTGATTTAGTTTACAAAGTTCTGCTTTGCTTTTCTGTTCGTTCGATGGAAACTTGTTTCTGTGCCATACAGTGCGAGATAACACTTTTCAGTTTTCCAGTATTCCTAAATGAGCGAGCGACACACAGGTGATTCCGTTTAAAAGTAGTGCTTTGCTATTCTGTTCTTTCATTTTGAAACTTGGTCCTGTTCTGTACAGTGAGATATATCACTTTTCAGTTTTCCTGTATTCCTAATGGAGTGAGCGACACATGTGAATTAGTTTAAAAGTAGTGCTTTGCTTTTCTGTTCTTTCATTGTAAATTTGTTCCTGTGCTGTACAGTGCATTATATCACTTCTCAGTTTTCCTGTTATAATAATCGAACAGGCGACACATATGTGAATTAGTTTACAAAGCAATGTTTTGCTTTTCTGTTCTTTCATTGTAAAATTGTTCCTGTGTTTTACAGTGCGTTATATCACTTTTCAGTTTTCCTGTTATAATAATTGAACAGGCGACACGTATGTGAATTAGTTTACAAAGTTGTGCTTTGCTTTTCGGTTCTTTCGGTGGAAAATTGTTCCTGTGCTGTACAGTGCATTATATCACTTTTCAGTTTTCCTGTTATAATAATTGAACAGGCGACACGTATGTGAATTAGTTCACAAAGTTGTGCTTTGCTTTTCTGTTCTTTCGTTGGAAACTTTTTCCTGTGCTGTACAGTGCATTATATCACTTTTCAGTTTTCCTGTTATAATAATTGAACAGGCGACACGTATGTGAATTAGTTTACAAAGTTGTGCTTTGCTTTTCTGTTCTTCCGTTGGAAACTTGTTCCTGTGCTGTACAATGCGTTATATCACTTTTCAGTTTTCCTGTTATAATAATTGAACGGGCGACACGTATGTGATTTAGTTTACAAAGTTGTGCTTTGCGTTTCTGTTCTTTCGATGGAAACTTGTTTCTGTGCCATACAGTGCGAGATAACACTTTTCAGTTATCCAGTATTCCCAAATGAGCGAGCGACACACATGTGATTTAGTTTACAAAGTAGTGCTTTGGGTTTCTGTTCTGCTGTTGTAAACTTGTTTCTGTGCTGTACAGTGTGATATATCACTTTTCAGTTTTCCTGTATTCCTAATTGAGCGAGTGACACACATGTGATATAGTTTACAAAGTAGTGGTTTACATTCACGTTCTTTCGTTGGAAACTTGTTCCTGTTAGGAACAAGTTAGGGTTAGGATTAGGGATAGGGTTAGGGTTAGGGCTAGGGTTAGATCAGGGCTGGGTAAGGGATGGGTTAGGATTAGGGTTAGGGTTAGGGTTAGGGTTAGGGCTAGGGTTAGGTCCGGGATGGGTTAGGGATGGGTTAGGGATAGGATTAGGGTTAGGGTTAGGGTTAGGGTTAGGTGTTACGGTTAGGGTTAGGGTTAGGGTTAGGGTTAGGATTAGTGTTAGTGGTAGGGTTAGGGTTAAGGTTAGTGTTAGGGTTAGGGTTAGCGTTAGGGGGTTAGGGTTAGGGTTAGGGTTAGGTTTAGGGTTATATCAATTTTCAGTTTTCCTGTTATAATAATTGAACAGGCGACTCATATGTGAATTAGTTTACAAAGTTGTGCTTTTCGTATCTGTTCTTTCGATGGAAACTTGTTTCTTTGCGTTACAGTGCGAGATAACACTTTTAAGTTTTCCTGTATTCCTAATTGAGCGAGCGACACACAGGTGATTCCATTTAAAAGTAGTGCTTTGCTATTCTGTTCTTTCATTTGAAACTTCGTCCTGTGCTGTACAGTGAGATATATCACTTTTCAGTTTTCCTGTATTCCTAATGGAGTGAGCGACACACATGTGAATTACTTTACAAAGTAGTGCTTTGCTTTTCTGTTCTTTCTTTGTAAATTTGTTCCTGTGCTGTACAGTGCGTTATATCACTTTTCAGTTTTCCTGTCATAATAATTGAACAGGCGACACGTATGGGAATTAGTTTACAAAGTTGTGCTTTGCTTTTCTGTTCTTTCGGTGGAAAATTGTTCCTGTGCTGTACAGTGCATTATATCACTTTTCAGTTTTCCTGTTATAATAATTGAACAGGCGACACGTATGTGAATTAGTTTACAAAGTTGTGCTTTGCTTTTCTGTTCTTCCGTTGGAAACTTGTTCCTGTGCTGTACAATGCGTTATATCACTTTTCAGTGTTCCTGTTATAATAATTGAACGGGCGACACGTATGTGATTTAGTTTACAAAGTTGTGCTTTGCGTTTCTGTTCTTTCGATGGAAACTTGTTTCTGTGCCATACAGTGCGAGATAACACTTTTCAGTTATCCAGTATTCCCAAATGAGCGAGCGACACACATGTGATTTAGTTTACAAAGTAGTGCTTTGGGTTTCTGTTCTGCTGTTGTAAACTTGTTTCTGTGCTGTACAGTGTGATATATCACTTTTCAGTTTTCCTGTATTCCAAATTGAGCGAGTGACACACATGTGATATAGTTTACAAAGTAGTGGTTTACATTCACGTTCTTTTGTTGGAAACTTGTTCCTGTTAGGAACAAGTTAGGGTTAGGATTAGGGATAGGGTTAGGGTTAGGGCTAGGGTTAGGTCAGGGCTGGGTAAGGGATGGGTTAGGATTAGGGTTAGGGTTAGGGTTAGGGTTAGGGCTAGGGTTAGGTCCGGGATGGGTTAGGGATGGGTTAGGGATAGGATTAGGGTTAGGGTTAGGGTTAGGGTTAGGTGTTACGGTTAGGGTTAGGGTTAGGGTTAGGGTTAGGGTTAGGGTTAGGATTAGTGTTAGTGGTAGGGTTAGGGTTAAGGTTAGTGTTAGGGTTAGGGTTAGCGTTAGGGGGTTAGGGTTAGGGTTAGGGTTAGGTTTAGGGTTATATCAATTTTCAGTTTTCCTGTTATGATAATTGAACAGGCGACTCATATGTGAATTAGTTTACAAAGTTGTGCTTTTCGTATCTGTTCTTTCGATGGAAACTTGTTTCTTTGCGTTACAGTGCGAGATAACACTTTTAAGTTTTCCTGTATTCCTAATTGAGCGAGCGACACACAGGTGATTCCATTTAAAAGTAGTGCTTTGCTATTCTGTTCTTTCATTTGAAACTTCGTCCTGTGCTGTACAGTGAGATATATCACTTTTCAGTTTTCCTGTATTCCTAATGGAGTGAGCGACACACATGTGAATTACTTTACAAAGTAGTGCTTTGCTTTTCTGTTCTTTCTTTGTAAATTTGTTCCTGTGCTGTACAGTGCGTTATATCACTTTTCAGTTTTCCTGTTATAATAATTGAACAGGCGACACGTATGGGAATTAGTTTACAAAGTTGTGCTTTGGTTTTCTGTTCTTTCGGTGGAAAATTGTTCCTGTGCTGTACAGTGCATTTTATCACTTTTCAGTTTTCCTGTTATAATTGAACAGGCGACACGTATGTGAATTAGTTCACAAAGTTGTGCTTTGCTTTTCTGTTCTTTCGTTGGAAACTTGTTCCCGTGCTGTACAGTGCGTTATATCACTTTTCAGTTTTCCTGTTATAATAATTGAACAGGCGACACGTATGTGAATTATTTTACAAAGTTGTGCTTTGCTTTTCTGTTCTTTCGATGGAAACTTGTTTCTGTGCCATACAGTGCGAGATAACACTTTTCAGTTTTCCAGTATTCCTAAATGAGCGAGCGACACACATGTGATTTAGTTTACAAAGTAGTGCTTTGGGTTTCTGTTCTTCTGTTGGAAACTTGTTTCTGTGCTGTACAGTGTGATATATCACTTTTCAGTTTTCCTGTTGTAGTAATTGAACGGGCGACACGTATGACATTTAGTTTACAAAGTTGTGCTTTGCCGTTCTGTTCTTTCGAAGGACCCTTGTTTATGTGCCGTGCAATGCGAGAGAACACTTTTCAGTTTTCCTGTATTCCTAAATGAGCGAGCGACACACATGTGATTCCATTTAAATGTAGGGCTTTGCTTTTTTTGGAAACTTGTTTCTGTGCTGTACAGTGCGATATATCACTTTTCAGTTTTCCTGTATTCCTAATTGAGCGAGTGACACACATGTGATATAGTTTACAAAGTAGTGGTTTACATTCACGTTCTTTTTTTTTTTTTTTTCAATGCAGTTTATTCAGGAACATTGAACAATCCTCGGACCCCGGGGAAAGCCAGCCCACAGCTTAAATAGCCTCTGGGTAGCCAACCCAGGCGTGCCACGGGGGCAATGCAGATAGGTCCACATACATGGAAGCAAGCCAGATCCTCAGCCTTAGCCAAATGTGGAATTGTTCATGACAGAGAGCACTCACCATCGGGAAGGTGGAAGGCGGAAACCAGCTCCATCTTTAAGGCATAGCATTCCGCAGCTCTCTATAGTTCCCCCTTTTTGTTTTAGACGCATCAGGCAAGAGTAGAGGTCTGATCTCTGATATTAGAAATAAATTGGGACTTTGTACAGATGTTCATTTAGGTGTCATCCACCCAAAGAGCATCAGACCGTCCGATACCTTTTTCTCAGAGGCGGGACCTGGGGCATCAACCCGCATGCAATCAGACATGCTCTTCTCTGGGTCCAAAGCGGCTGACCCTGAGTGCAGTGCTTAGCCTCGCATCCTGAGCGTATCATTTTAGCTTTTTATGGTATCCAACCATGCTTGGGGAGAATGTCCTGCTTCAATGGCTGTAAAGGCCTGAATGATCATGGCTGCATCACACTGTTGTGAGACTCTAATCTTGCATATATACCACAGGCAAACCAAGGAGACCAACACCAGAAGGCCTGCTAACACTCCCATGCCTGCCCATTCCTTCAGATGATTCATGGCTGCAGCAATCCATGTTGATAATCCTGTGGCTAGTCCTGTGTCCACTCCGGTAGAATTTATTGTGACAATGGCCACTCTCAGCTGCTCCATCGTAGTATCGAATTCTCCAGTCCAATTACCTAAAATATAGCTTGACAATTGTTTAGACAGATTTGCAGCACAGGAAAAATTCTCATGTTGTATGCTAGTGAGACAAAGTCCCGCATACTTTCATTGACAGCCAGGTTGAGCGATTTGCCATAGGGTATCAATTTGCTCCTGCAAGAGGTCAATCCTCTGATTGAACACCATCAAGCTTCCTTTTAGTTGAGCATTAATTCCTTTATGTACAACTAAGGCATGAGCTACATTGGCTAAATGATTATTCAGGGTCTGAGCAGTCTGCCCAGTATGACTCATGGCTAATGCCCTGGTGGTAGCTCCAACAGCCGTCAATGAGATGGTAGTAACAATGGTGGCTGTAGTACATTCACGTTCTTTCGTTGGAAACTTGTTCCTGTTAGGGTTAGGATTAGGGTTAGGGTCAGGGTTAGGGCTAGGGTTAGGTCATTGCTGGGTAAGGGATGGGTTAGGGTTAGGGTAAGGGTTAGGGTTATGGTTAGGGCTAGGGTTAGGTCCAGGCTGGTTAAGGGATGGGTTAGGGTTAGGGTTAGGGTTAGGGTTAGGGTTAGGGTTAGTGTTAGGGTTAGGGTTAGCGTTAGGGGGTTAGGGTTAGGGTTAGGGTTAGGGTTAGGGTTAGGTTTAGGGTTATATCACTTTTCAGTTTTCCTGTTATAATAATTGAACAGGCGACACGTATGTGAATTAATTTACAAAGTTGTGCTTTGCTTTTCTGTTCTTTCGTTAGAAACTTGTTCCTGTGCTGTACAATGCGATATATCACTTTTCAGTTTTCCTGTTATAATAATTGAACGGGTGACACGTATGTGATTTAGTTTACAAAGTTGTGCTTTGCTTTTCTGTTCTTTCGATGGAAACTTGTTTCTGTGCCATACAGTGCGAGATAACACTTTTCAGTTTTTCAGTATTCTTAAATGAGCGAGCGACACACATGTGATTTAGTATACAAAGTAGTGCTTTGGGTTTCTGTTCTTCTGTTGGAAACATGTTTCTGTGCTGTACAGTGTGATATATCACTTTTCAGTTTTCCTGTTGTTGTAATTGAACGGGCGACACGTATGTCATTTAGTTTACAAAGTTGTGCTTTGCCGTTTTGTTCTTTCGAAGGACCCTTGTTTCTGTGCTGTACAATGCGAGAGAACACTTTTCAGTTTTCCTGTATTCCTAAATGAGCGAGCGACACACATGTGATTCCATTTAAAAGTAGGGCTTTGCTTTTCTTTGGAAACTTGTTCCTGTGCTGTACAGTGCGATATATCACTTTTCAGTTTTCCTGTATTCCTAATTGAGCGAGTGACACACATGAGATATAGTTTATAAAGTAGTGGTTTACATTCACATTCTTTCGTTGGAAACTTGTTCCTGTTAGGAACAAGTTAGGGTTAGGATTAGGGTTAGGGTTAGGGCTAGGCTTAGGTCAGGGCTGGGTAAGGGATGGGTTAGGGTTAGGGTTAGGGTTAGGGTTAGGGCTAGGGTTAGGTCCGGGCTAGGTAAGGGATGGGTTAGGGATAGGGTTAGGGTTAGGGTTAGGGTTAGGTGTTACGGTTAGGGTTAGGGTTAGGGTTAGGGTTAGGGTTAGTGTTAGTGTTAGCGTTAGGGTTAGGGTTAAGGTTAGTGTTAGGGTTAGGGTTAGAGTTAGGGGGTTAGGGTTAGGGTTAGGGTTAGGGTTATATCAATTTTCAGTTTTCCTGTTATAATAATTGAACAGGCGACACATATGTGAATTAGTTTACAAAGTTGTGCTTTGCGTATCTGTTCGTTCAATGGAAACTTGTTTCTTTGCCTTACAGTGCGAGATAACACTTTTCAGTTTTCCTGTATTCCTAATTGAGCGAGCGACACACAGGTGATTCCGTTTAAAAGTAGTGCTTTGCTATTCTGTTCTTTCATTTGAAACTTTGTCCTGTTCTGTACAGTGAGATATATCACTTTTCAGTTTTCCTGTATTCCTAATGGAGTGAGCGACACACATGTGAATTAGTTTACAAAGTAGTGCTTTGCTTTTCTGTTCTTTCGTTGTAAATTTGTTCCTGTGCTTTACAGTGCATTATATCACTTCTCGGTTTTCCTGTTATAATAATCGAACAGGCGACACGTATGTGAATTAGTTTACAAAGTAATGTTTTGCATTTCTGTTCTTTCATTGTAAAATTGTTCCTGTGTTTTACAGTGCGTTATATCACTTTTCAGTTTTCCTGTTATAATAATTGAACAGGCGAAACGTATGGGAATTAGTTTACAAAGTTGTGCTTTGCTTTTCTGTTCTTTCATTGGAAACTTGTTCCTGTGCTGTACAGTGCATTATATCACTTTTCAGTTTTCCTGTTATAATAATTGAACAGGCGACACGTATGTGAATTAGTTCACAAAGTTGTGCTTTGCTTTTCTGTTCTTTCGTTGGAAACTTGTTCCTGTGCTGTACAATGCGTTATAGCACTTTTCAGTTTTCCTGTTATGATAATTGAACGGGCGACACGTATGTGATTTAGTTTACAAAGTTGTGCTTTGCTTTTCGGTTCTTTCGATGGAAACTTGTTTCTGTGCCATACAGTGCGAGATAACACTTTTCAGTTTTCCAGTATTCCTAAATGAGCGAGCGACACACATGTGATTTAGTTTACAAATTAGTGCTTTGGGTTTCTGTTCTTCTGTTGGAAACTTGTTTCTGTGCTGTACAGTGTGATATATCACTTTTCAGTTTTCCTGTTGTAGTAATTGAACGGCGGACACGTATGTCATTTAGTTTACAAAGTTGTGCTTTGCCGTTCTGTTCTTTCGAAGTACCCTTGTTTCTATGCCGTACAATGCGAGAGAACACTTTTCAGTTTTCCTGTATTCCTAAATGAGCGAGCGACACACATGTGATTCCATTTAAAAGTAGGGCTTTGCTTTTCTTTGGAAACTTGTTCCTGTGCTGTACAGTGCGATATATCACTTTTCAGTTTTCCTGTATTCCTAATTGAGCGAATGACACACATGTGATATAGTTTACAAAGTAGTGGTTTACATTCACGTTCTTTCGTTGGAAACTTGTTCCTGTTAGGAATAAGTTAGGGTTAGGATTAGGGTTAGGGTTAGGGATAGGGCTAGGGTTAGGTCATTGCTGGGTAAGGGATGGGTTAGGGTTAGGGTAAGGGTTAGGGTTATGGTTAGGGCTAGGGTTAGGTCCGGGCTGGGTAAGGGATGGGTTAGGGTTAGGGTTATGGTTAGGGTTAGGGTTAGGGTTAGTGTTAGGGTTAGGGTTAGCATTAGGGGGTTAGGGTTAGGGTTAGGGTTAGGGTTAGGGTTAGGTTTAGCGTTATATCACTTTTCAGTTTTCCTGTTATAATAATTGAACAGGCGACACGTATGTGAATTAGTTTACTAAGTAGTGCTTTGCTTTTCTGTTCTTTCGTTGTAAATTTGTTCCTGTGCTGTACAGCGCGTTATATCACTTTTCAGTTTTCCTGTTATAATAATCGAACAGGCGACACATATGTGAATTAGTTTACAAAGTAATGTTTTGCTTTTCTGTTCTTTCATTGTAAAATTGTTCCTGTGTTTTACAGTGCGATATATCACTTTTCAGTTTTCCTGTATTCCTACTTGAGCGAGTGACACACATGTGATATAGTTTACAAAGTAGTGGTTTACATTCACGTTCTTTCGTTGGAAACTTGTTCCTGTTAGGAACAAGTTAGGGTTAGGATTAGGGTTAGGGTTAGGGATAGGGCTAGGGTTAGGTCATTGCTGGGTAAGGGATGGGTTAGTGTTAGGGTAAGGGTTAGGGTTATGGTTAGTGCTAGGGTTAGGTCCGGGCTGGGTAAGGGATGGGTTAGGGTTAGGGTTAGGGTTAGGGTTAGGGTTAGGGTTAGTGTTAGGGTTAGGGTTAGCGTTAGGGGGTTAGGGTTAGGCTTAGGGTTAGGGTTAGGGTTAGGTTTAGCGTTATATCACTTTTCAGTTTTCCTGTTATAATAATTGAACAGGCGACACGTATGTGAATTAGTTCACAAAGTTGTGATTTGCTTTTCTGTTCTTTCGAAGGACCCTTGTTTCTGTGCCCTACAATGCGAGAGAACACTTTTCAGTTTTCCTGTATTCCTAAATGAGCGAGCGACACACATGTGATTCCATTTAAATGTAGGGCTTTGCTTTTCTTTGGAAACTTGTTCCTGTGCTGTACAGTGCGATATATCACTTTTCAGTTTTCCTGTATTCCTAACTGAGCGAGTGACACACATGTGATATAGTTTACAAAGTAGTGGTTTACATTCACGTTCTTTCGTTGGAAACTTGTTCCTCAAGTTAGGGTTAGGATTAGGGTTAGGGTTAGGGTTAGGGCTAGGGTTAGGTCAGGGCTGGGTAAGGGATGGGGTAGGGTTAGGGTTAGGGTTAGGGTTAGGGTTAGGACTAGGGTAAGGTCCGGGCTGGGTAAGGGATGGGTTAGGGATAGGGTTAGGGTTAGGGTTAGGGTTAGGGTTAGGTGTTAGGGTTAGGGTTAGGATTAGGGTTAGGGTTAGGGTTAGTGTTAGGGTTAGGGTTAGCGTTAGGGGGTTAGGGTTAGGGTGAGGGTTAGGGTTAGGTTTAGGGTTATATCACTTTTCAGTTTTCCTGTTATAATCATTGAACAGGCGACACATATGTGAATTAGTTTAAAAAGTTGTGCTTTGCGTATCTGTTCTTTCGATGGAAACTTGTTTCTTTGCCTTACACTGCGAGATAACACTTTAAGTTGTCCTGTATTCCTAATTGAGCGAGCGACACACAGGTGATTCCGTTTAAAAGTAGTGCTTTGCTATTCTGTTCTTTCATTTGAAACTTGGTCCTGTGCTGGACAGTGAGATATATCACTTTTCAGTTTTCCTCTATTCCTAATGGAGTGAGCGACACACATGTGAATTAGTTTACAAAGTAGTGCTTTGCTTTTCTGTTCTTTCTTGGTAAATTAGTTCCTGTGCTGTACAGTGCGTTATATCACTTTTCAGTTTTCCTGTAATAATAATCGAACAGGCGACACGTATGTGAATTAGTTTACAAAGTAATGTTTTGCATTTCTGTTCTATCTTTGTAAAATTGTTCCTGTGTTTTACAGTGCGTTATATCACTTTTCAGTTTTCCTGTTATAATAATTGAACAGGCGACACGTATGGGAATTAGTTTACAAAGATGTGCTTTGCTTTTCTGTTCTTTCGTTGGAAACTTGTTCCTGTGCTGTACAGTGCATTATATCACTTTTCAGTTTTCCTGTTACAATAATTGAACAGGCGACACGTATGTGATTTAGTTTACAAAGTAGTGCTTTGCTTTTCTGTTGTTTCGTTGGAAACTTGTTTCTGTGCTGTACAATGTGTTATATCACTTTTCAGTTTTCCTTTTATAATAATTGAACGGGCGACACGTATGTGAATTAGTTTACAAAGTTGTGCTTTGCGTTTCTGTTCTTTCGATGGAAACTTGTTTCTGTGTCATACAGTGCGAGATAACACTTTTCAGTTTTCCAGTATTCCTAAATGAGCGAGGGACACACATGTGATTTAGTTTACAAAGTAGTGCTTTGGGTTTCTGTTCTTCTGTTGGAAACTTGTTTCTGTGCTGTACAGTGTGATATATCACTTTTCAGTTTTCCTGTTGTAATAATTGAACGGGCGACACGTATGTCATTTAGTTTACAAAGTTGTGCTTTGCCGTTCTGTTCTTTCAAAGGACACTTGTTTCTGTGCCGTACAATGCGAGAGAACAATTTTCACTTTTCCTGTATTCCTAAATGAGCGAGCGACACATATGTGATTCCATTTAAAAGTAGGGCTTTGCTTTTCTTTGGAAACTTGTTCCTGTGCTGTACAGTGCGATATATCTCTTTTCAGTTTTCCTGTATTCCTAATTGAGTGAGTGACACACATGTGATATAGTTTACAAAGTAGTGGTTTACATTCACGTTCTTTCGTTGGAAACTTGTTCCTGTTAGGAACAAGTTAGGGTTAGGATTAGGGTTAGGGTTAGGGTTAGGTCAGGGCTGCGTTAGGGATGGGTTAGGGTTAGGGCTGGGTTAGGATTAGGGTTATGGTTAGGGCTAGGGTTAGGTCCGGGCTGGGTAAGGGATGGGTTAGGGTTAGGGTTAGGGTTAAGGTTAAGGTTAGGTGTTACGGTTAGGGTTACGGTTAGGGTTAGGGTTAAGGTTAGTGTTAGGGTTAGGATGAGGGTTAGGGGGTTAGGGTTAGGGTTAGGGTTAGGGTTATATCACTTTTCAGTTTTCCTGTTATAATAATTGAACAGGCGACACATATGTGAATTCGTTTACAAAGTTGTGCTTTGCGTATCTGTTCTTTCGATGGAAACTTGTTTCTTTGCCTTACAGTGCGAGATAACACTTTTAAGTTTTCCTGTATTTCTAATTGAGCGAGCGACACACAGGTGATTCCGTTTAAAAGTAGTGCTTTGCTATTCTGTTCTTTCATTTGAAACTTGGTCCTGTGCTGGACAGTGAGATATATCACTTTTCAGTTTTCCTCTATTCCTAATGGAGTGAGCGACACACATGTGAATTAGTTTACAAAGTAGTGCTTTGCTTTTCTGTTCTTTCGTTGTAAATTTGTTCCTGTGCTGTACAGTGCGTTATATCACATTTCAGTTTTCCTGTTATAATAATCGAACAGGCGACACATATGTGAATTAGTTTACAAAGAAATGTTTTGCTTTTCTGTTCTTTCGTTGTAAAATTTTTCCTGTGTTTTACAGTGCGTTATATCACTTTTCAGTTTTCCTGATATAATAATTGAACAATCGACACGTATGGGAATTAGTTTACAAAGTTGTGCTTTGCTTTTCTGTTCTTTCGTTGGAAACTTGTTCCTGTGCTGTATAGTGCGTTATATCACTTTTCAGTTTTCCTGTTACAATAATTGAACAGGCGACACGTATGTGATTTAGTTTACAAAGTAGTGCTTTGCTTTTCTGTTGTTTCGTTGGAAACTTGTTTCTCTGCTGTACAATGTGTTATATCACTTTTCAGTTTTCCTTTTATAATAATTGAACGGGCGACACGTATGTGATTTAGTTTACAAAGTTGTGCTTTGCGTTTCTGTTCTTTCGATGGAAACTTATTTCTGTGCCATACAGTACGAGATAACACTTTTCAGTTTTCCAGTATTCCTAAATGAGCGAGCGACACACATGTGATTTAGTTTACAAAGTAGTGCTTTGGGTTTCTGTTCTTCTGTTGGAAAATTGTTTCTGTGCTGTACAGTGTGATATATCACTTTTCAGTTTTCCTGTTGTAATAATTGAACGGGCGACACGTATGTGATTTTGTTTACAAAGTTGTGCTTTGCCGTTCTGTTCTTTCGAAGGACCCTTGTTTCTGTGCTGAACAATGCGAGAGAACACTTTTCAGTTTTCCTGTATTCCTAAATGAGCGAGCGACACACATGTGATTCCATTTAAAAGTAGGGCTTTGCTTTTCTTTGGAAAATTGTTCCTGTGCTGTACAGTGCGATATATCACTTTTCAGTTTTCCTGTATTCCTAATTGAGCGAGTGACACACATGTGATATAGTTTACAAAGTAGTGGTTTACCTACACGTTCTTTCGTTGGAAACTTGTTCCTCAAGTTAGGGTTAGGATTAGGGTTAGGGTTAGGGTTAGGGTTAGGGCTAGGGTTAGGTCAGGGCTGGGTAAGGGATGGGTTAGAGTTAGGGTTAGGGTTAGGGTTAGGGTTAGGGTTAGGGTTAGGGTTATATCACTTTTCAATTTTCCTGTTATAATAATTGAACAGGCGACACATATGTGAATTAGTTTACAAAGTTGTGCTTTCCGTATCTGTTCTTTCGATGGAAACTTGTTTCTTTGCCTTACAGTGCGAGATAACACTTTTAAGTTTTCCTGTATTCCTAATTGAGCGAGCGACACACAGGTGATTCCGTTTAAAAGTAGTGCTTTGCTATTCTGTTCTTTCATTTGAAACTTGGTCCTGTTCTGTACAGTGAGATATATCACTTTTCAGTTTTCCGGTATTCCTAATGGAGTGAGCGACACACATGTGAATTACTTTACAAAGTAGTGCTTTGCTTTTCTGTTCTTTCGTTGTAAATTTGTTCCTGTGCTGTACAGTGCATTATATCACTTTTCAGTTTTCCTGTTATAATAATTGAACAGGCGACACGTATGTGAATTAGTTTACAAAGTTGTGCTTTGCTTTTCTGTTCTTTCGTTGGAAACTTGTTCCTGTGCTGTACAGTGCGTTATATCACTTTTCAGTTTTCCTATTATAATAATTGAACAGGCGACACGTATGTGAATTAGTTTACAAAGTTGTGCTTTGCTTTTCTGTTCTTTCATTGGAAACTTGTTCCTGTGCTGTACAATGCGTTATATCACTTTTCAGTTTTCCTGTTATAATAATTGAACGGGCGACACGTATGTGATTTAGTTTACAAAGTTGTGCTTTGCTTTTCTGTTCTTTCGTTGGAAACTTGTTCCTGTGCTGTACAATGCGTTATATCACTTTTCAGTTTTCCTGTTATAATAATTGAACGGGCGACACGTATGTTATTTAGTTTACGAAGTTGTGCTTTGCGTTTCTGTTCTTTCGATGGAAAATTGTTTCTGTGCCATACAGTGAGAGATAACACTTTTCAGTTTTCCAGTATTCCTAAATGAGCGAGCGACACACATGTGATTTAGTTTACAAAGTAGTGCTTTGGGTTTCTGTTCTTCTGTTGGAATCTTGTTTCTGTGCTGTACAGTGTGATATATCACTTTTCAGTTTTCCTGTTGTAATAATTGAACGGGCGACACGTATGTCATTTAGTTTACCAAGTTGTGCTTTGCCGTTCTGTTCTTTCGAAGGACCCTTGTTTCTGTGCCGTACAATGCGAGAGAACACTTTTCAGTTTTCCTGTATTCCTAAATGAGTGAGCGACACACATGTGATTCCATTTATAAGTAGGGCTTTGCTTTTCTTTGGAAACTTGTTCCTGTGCTCTACAGTGCGATATATCACTTTAAAGGTTTCATGTATTCCTGATTGAGCGAGTGACACACATGTGATATAGTTTACAAAGTAGTGGTTTACATTCACGTTCTTTCATTGGAAACTTGTTCCTGTTAGGAACAAGTTAGGGTTAGGATTAGGGTTAGGGTTAGGGTTAGGGTTAGGGTTAGGTCAGGGCTGGGTAAGGGATGGGTTAGGGTTAGGGTTAGGGTTAGGGTTATGGTTAGGGTTACGGTTAGGGTTAGGGTTATGGTTAGTGTTAGCGTTAGGGTTAGGGTTAGGGGGTTAGGGGGTTAGGGATAGGGTTAGGGTTAGTGTTAGGGTTTGGGTTAGTGTTAGGGTTAGGGTTAGTGTTAGGGGGTTAGGTTTAGGATTATATCGCTTTTCAGTTTTCCTATATTCCTAATTGAGCGAGTGACACACATGTGATATAGTTTACAAAGTAGTGGTTTACATTCACGTTCTTTCGTTGGAAACTTGTTCCTGTTAGGAACAAGTTAGGGTTAGGATTAGGGTTAGGGTTAGGGTTAGGGCTAGGGTTAGGTCAGGGCTGCGTAAGGGATGGGTTAGTGTTAGGGCTGGGTTTGGGTTAGGGTTATGGTTACGGCTAGGGATAGGTCCGGGCTGGGTAAGTGATGGGTTAGGGTTAGGGTTAGGGTTAGGGTTAGGTGTTACGGTTAGGGTTAGGGTTAGGGTGAGAGTTAGGGTTAAAGTTAGGGTTAGGGGGTTATGGTTAGGGTTAGGATTAGGGTTAGGGTTAGGGTTATATCACTTTTCAGTTTTCCTGTTATAATAATTGAACAGGCGACACATATGTGAATTAGTTTACAAAGTTGTGCTTTGCGTATCTGTTCTTTCGATGGAAACTTGTTTCTTTGCCTTACAGTGCGAGATTACACTTTTAAGTTTTCCTGTATTCCTAATTGAGCGAGCGACACACAGGTGATTCCGTTTAAAAGTAGTGCTTTGCTATTCTGTTCTTTCATTTGAAACTTGGTCCTGTGCTGGACAGTGAGATATATCACTTTTCAGTTTTCCTGTATTCCTAATGGAGTGAGCGACACACATGTGAATTAGTTTACAAAGTAGTGCTTTGCTTTTCTGTTCTTTCGTTGTAAATTTGTTCCTGTGCGGTACAGTGCGTGATATCACTTTTCAGTTTTCCTTTTATAATAATTGAACAGGCGACACGTATGGGAATTAGTTTACAAAGTTGTGCTTTGCTTTTCTGTTCTTTCGTTGGAAACTTGTTCCTTTACTGTACAGTGCATTATATCACTTTTCAGTTTTCCTGTTATAATAATTGAACAGGCGAAATGTATGTGAATTAGTTTACAAAGTTGTGCTTTGCTTTTCTGTTCTTTCATTGGAAACTTGTTCCTGTGCTGTACAATGCGTTATATCACTTTTCAATTTTCCTGTTATAATAATTGAACGGGTGACACGTATGTGATTTAGTTTACAAAGTTGTGCTTTGCGTTTCTGTTCTTTCGATGGAAACTTGTTTCTGTGTCATACAGTGCGAGATAACACTTTTCAGTTTTCCAGTATTCCTAAATGAGCGAGCGACACACATGTGATTTAGTTTACAAAGTAGTGCTTTGGGTTTCTGTTCTTCTGTTGGAAACTTGTTTCTGTGCTGTACAGTGTGATATATCACTTTTCAGTTTTCCTGTTGTAATAATTGAACGGGCGACACGTATGTCATTTAGTTTACAAAGTTGTGCTTTGCCGTTCTGTTCTTTCAAAGGACACTTGTTTCTGTGCCGTACAATGCGAGAGAACAATTTTCACTTTTCCTGTATTCCTAAATGAGCGAGCGACACATATGTGATTCCATTTAAAAGTAGGGCTTTGCTTTTCTTTGGAAACTTGTTCCTGTGCTGTACAGTGCGATATATCTCTTTTCAGTTTTCCTATATTCCTAATTGAGTGAGTGACACACATGTGATATAGTTTACAAAGTAGTGGTTTACATTCACGTTCTTTCGTTGGAAACTTGTTCCTGTTAGGAACAAGTTAGGGTTAGGATTAGGGTTAGGGTTAGGGTTAGGGCTAGGGTTAGGTCAGGGCTGCGTTAGGGATGGGTTAGGGTTAGGGCTGGGTTAGGATTAGGGTTATGGTTAGGGCTAGGGTTAGGTCCGGGCTGGGTAAGGGATGGGTTAGGGTTAGGGTTAGGGTTAAGGTTAAGGTTAGGTGTTACGGTTAGGGTTACGGTTAGGGTTAGGGTTAAGGTTAGTGTTAGGGTTAGGATGAGGGTTAGGGGGTTAGGGTTAGGGTTAGGGTTAGGGTTAGGGTTAGGGTTATATCACTTTTCAGTTTTCCTGTTATAATAATTGAACAGGCGACACATATGTGAATTCGTTTACAAAGTTGTGCTTTGCGTATCTGTTCTTTCGATGGAAACTTGTTTCTTTGCCTTACAGTGCGAGATAACACTTTTAAGTTTTCTGTATTCCTAATTGAGCGAGCGACACACAGGTTATTCCGTTTAAAAGTAGTGCTTTGCTATTCTGTTCTTTCATTTGAAACTTGGTCCTGTGCTGGACAGTGAGATATATCACTTTTCAGTTTTCCTCTATTCCTAATGGAGTGAGCGACACACATGTGAATTAGTTTACAAAGTAGTGCTTTGCTTTTCTGTTCTTTCGTTGTAAATTTGTTCCTGTGCTGTACAGTGCGTTATATCACATTTCAGTTTTCCTGTTATAATAATCGAACAGGCGACACATATGTGAATTAGTTTACAAAGAAATGTTTTGCTTTTCTGTTCTTTCGTTGTAAAATTGTTCCTGTGTTTTACAGTGCGTTATATCACTTTTCAGTTTTCCTGATATAATAATTGAACAATCGACACGTATGGGAATTAGTTTACAAAGTTGTGCTTTGCTTTTCTGTTCTTTCGTTGGAAACTTGTTCCTGTGATGTATAGTGCGTTATATCACTTTTCAGTTTTCCTGTTACAATAATTGAACAGGCGACACGTATGTGATTTAGTTTACAAAGTAGTGCTTTGCTTTTCTGTTGTTTCGTTGGAAACTTGTTTCTGTGCTGTACAATGCGTTATATCACTTTTCAGTTTTCCTTTTATAATAATTGAACGGGCGACACGTATGTGATTTAGTTTACAAAGTTGTGCTTTGCGTTTCTGTTCTTTCGATGGAAACTTATTTCTGTGCCATACAGTACGAGATAATACTTTTCAGTTTTCCAGTATTCCTAAATGAGCGAGCGACACACATGTGATTTAGTTTACAAAGTATTGCTTTGGGTTTCTGTTCTTCTGTTGGAAAATTGTTTCTGTGCTGTACAGTGTGATATATCACTTTTCAGTTTTCCTGTTGTAATAATTGAACGGGCGACACGTATGTGATTTTGTTTACAAAGTTGTGCTTTGCCGTTCTGTTCTTTCGAAGGACCCTTGTTTCTGTGCTGAACAATGCGAGAGAACACTTTTCAGTTTTTCTGTATTCCTAAATGAGCGAGCGACACACATGTGATTCCATTTAAAAGTAGGGTTTGCTTTTCTTTGGAAAATTGTTCCTGTGCTGTACAGTGCGATATATCACTTTTCAGTTTTCCTGTATTCCTAATTGAGCAAGTGACACACATGTGATATAGTTTACAAAGTAGTGGTTTACCTTCACGTTCTTTCGTTGGAAACTTGTTCCTCAAGTTAGGGTTAGGATTAGGGTTAGGGTTAGGGTTAGGGTTAGGGCTAGGGTTAGGTCAGGGCTGGGTAAGGGATGAGTTAGGGTTAGGGTTAGGGTTAGGGTGAGGGTTAGGGTTAGGTGTTACAGTTTGGGTTACGATTAGGGTTAGGGTTAGGGTTAGGGCTAGGGTTAGGTCAGGACTGGGTAAGGAATGGGTTAGGGTTAGGGTTAGGGTTAGGGTTAGGGTTAGGGTTAGGGCTAGGTTTAGGTCCGGGCTGGGTAAGGGATGGGTTGGAGTTAGGGTTAGGGTTAGGGTTAGGGTTAGGGTTATATCACTTTTCAATTTTCCTGTTATGATAATTGAACAGGCGACACATATGTGAATTAGTTTACAAAGTTGTGCTTTCCGTATCTGTTCTTTCGATGGAAACTTGTTTCTTTGCCTTACAGTGCGAGATAACACTTTTAAGTTTTCCTGTATTCCTAATTGAGCGAACGACACACAGGTGATTCCGTTTAAAAGTAGTGCTTTGCTATTCTGTTCTTTCATTTGAAACTTGGTCCTGTTCTGTACAGTGAGATATATCACTTTTCAGTTTTCCGGTATTCCTAATGGAGTGAGCGACACACATGTGAATTACTTTACAAAGTAGTGCTTTGCTTTTCTGTTCTTTCGTTGTAAATTTGTTCCTGTGCTGTACAGTGCATTATATCACTTTTCAGTTTTCCTGTTATAATAATTGAACAGGCGACACGTATGTGAATTAGTTTACAAAGTTGTGCTTTGCTTTTCTGTTCTTTCGTTGGAAACTTGTTCCTGTGATGTACAGTGCGTTATATCACTTTTCAGTTTTCCTATTATAATAATTGAACAGGCGACACGTATGTGAATTAGTTTACAAAGTTGTGCTTTGCTTTTCTGTTCTTTCATTTGAAACTTGTTCGTGTGTTGTACAATGCGTTATATCACTTTTCAGTTTTCCTGTTATAATAATTGAACGGGCGACACGTATGTGATTTAGTTTACAAAGTTGTGCTTTGCTTTCCTGTTCTTTCGTTGGAAACTTGTTCCTGTGCTTTACAATGCGTTATATCACTTTTCAGTTTTCCTGTTATAATAATTGAACGGGCGACACGTATGTTATTTAGTTTACGAAGTTGTGCTTTGCGTTTCTGTTCTTTCGATGGAAAATTGTTTCTGTGCCATACAGTGAGAGATAACACTTTTCAGTTTTCCAGTATTCCTAAATGAGCGAGCGACACACATGTGATTTAGTTTACAAAGTAGTGCTTCGGGTTTCTGTTCTTCTGTTGGAATCTTGTTTCTGTGCTGTACAGTGTGATATATCACTTTTCAGTTTTCCTGTTGTAATAATTGAACGGGCGACACGTATGTCATTTAGTTTACCAAGTTGTGCTTTGCCGTTCTGTTCTTTCGAAGGACCCTTGTTTCTGTGCCGTACAATGCGAGAGAACACTTTTCAGTTTTCCTGTATTCCTAAATGAGTGAGCGACACACATGTGATTCCATTTATAAGTAGGGCTTTGCTTTTCTTTGGAAACTTGTTCCTGTGCTCTACAGTGCGATATATCACTTTAAAGGTTTCATGTATTCCTGATTGAGCGAGTGACACACATGTGATATAGTTTACAAAGTAGTGGTTTACATTCACGTTCTTTCATTGGAAACTTGTTAGGAACAAGTTAGGGTTAGGATTAGGGTTAGGGTTAGGGTTAGGGTTAGGTCAGGGCTGGGTAAGGGATGGGTTAGGGTTAGGGTTAGGGTTAGGGTTATGGTTAGGGCTAGGGTGAGGTCCGGGCTGGGTAAGGGATGAGTTAGGGTTAGGGATAGGGTTAGGGTTAGGGTTAGGGTTAGGTGTTACGGTTAGGGTTACGGTTAGGGTTAGGGTTATGGTTAGTGTTAGCGTTAGGGTTAGGGTTAGGGGGTTAGGGGGTTAGGGATAGGGTTAGGATTAGGGTTAGGGTTAGGGTTATATCACTTTTCAGTTTTCCTGTTATAATAATTGAACAGGCGACACATATGTGAATTAGTTTACAAAGTTGTGCTTTGCGTATCTGTTCTTTCGATGGAAACTTGTTTCTTTGCCTTACAGTGCGAGATTACACTTTTAAGTTTTCCTGTATTCCTAATTGAGCGAGCGACACACAGGTGATTCCGTTTAAAAGTAGTGCTTTGCTATTCTGTTCTTTCATTTGAAACTTGGTCCTGTGCTGGACAGTGAGATATATCACTTTTCAGTTTTCCTGTATTCCTAATGGAGTGAGCGACACACATGTGAATTAGTTTACAAAGTAGTGCTTTGCTTTTCTGTTCTTTCGTTGTAAATTTGTTCCTGTGCTGTACAGTGCGTGATATCACTTTTCAGTTTTCCTTTTATAATAATTGAACAGGCGACACGTATGGGAATTAGTTTACAAAGTTGTGCTTTGCTTTTCTGTTCTTTCGTTGGAAACTTGTTCCTTTACTGTACAGTGCATTATATCACTTTTCAGTTTTCCTGTTATAATAATTGAACAGGCGAAATGTATGTGAATTAGTTTACAAAGTTGTGCTTTGCTTTTCTGTTCTTTCATTGGAAACTTGTTCCTGTGCTGTACAATGCGTTATATCACTTTTCAATTTTCCTGTTATAATAATTGAACGGGTGACACGTATGTGATTTAGTTTACAAAGTTGTGCTTTGCGTTTCTGTTCTTTCGATGGAAACTTGTTTCTGTGTCATACAGTGCGAGATAACACTTTTCAGTTTTCCAGTATTCCTAAATGAGCGAGCGACACACATGTGATTTAGTTTACAAAGTAGTGCTTTGGGTTTCTGTTCTTCTGTTGGAAACTTGTTTCTGTGCTGTACAGTGTAATATATCACTTTTCAGTTTTCCTGTTGTAATAATTGAACGGGCGACACGTATGTCATTTAGTTTACAAAGTTGTGCTTTGCCGTTCTGTTCTTTCAAAGGACACTTGTTTCTGTGCCGTACAATGCGAGAGAACAATTTTCACTTTTCCTGTATTCGTAAATGAGCGAGCGACACATATGTGATTCCATTTAAAAGTAGGGCTTTGCTTTTCTTTGGAAACTTGTTCCTGTGCTGTACAGTGCGATATATCTCTTTTCAGTTTTCCTGTATTCCTAATTGATTGAGTGACACACATGTGATATAGTTTACAAAGTAGTGGTTTACATTCACGTTCTTTCGTTGGAAACTTGTTCCTGTTAGGAACAAGTTAGGGTTAGGATTAGGGTTAGGGTTAGGGTTAGGGCTAGGGTTAGGTCAGGGCTGCGTTAGGGATGGGTTAGGGTTAGGGCTGGGTTTGGATTAGGGTTATGGTTAGGGCTAGGGTTAGGTCCGGGCTGGGTAAGGGATGGGTTAGGGTTAGGGTTAGGGTTAAGGTTAAGGTTAGGTGTTACGGTTAGGGTTACGGTTAGGGTTAGGGTTAAGGTTAGTGTTAGGGTTAGGATGAGGGTTAGGGGGTTAGGGTTAGGGTTAGGGTTAGGGTTAGGGTTAGGGTTATATCACTTTTCAGTTTTCCTGTTATAATAATTGAACAGGCGACACATATGTGAATTCCTTTACAAAGTTGTGCTTTGCGTATCTGTTCTTTCGATGGAAACTTGTTTCTTTGCCTTACAGTGCGAGATTACACTTTTAAGTTTTCCTGTATTCCTAATTGAGCGAGCGACACACAGGTGATTCCGTTTAAAAGTAGTGCTTTGCTATTCTGTTCTTTCATTTGAAACTTGGTCCTGTGCTGGAGAGTGAGATATATCACTTTTCAGTTTTCCTCTATTCCTAATGGAGTGAGCGACACACATGTGAATTAGTTTACAAAGTAGTGCTTTGCTTTTCTGTTCTTTCGTTGTAAATTTGTTCCTGTGCTATACAGTGCGTTATTTCACATTTCAGTTTTCCTGTTATAATAATCGAACAGGCGTCACATATGTGAATTAGTTTACAAAGAAATGTTTTGCTTTTCTGTTCTTTCGTTGTAAAATTGTTCCTGTGTTTTACAGTGCGTTATATCACTTTTCAGTTTTCCTGATATAATAATTGAACAATCGACACGTATGGGAATTAGTTTACAAAGTTGTGCTTTGCTATTCTGTTCTTTCGTTGGAAACTTGTTCCTGTGCTGTATAGTGCGTTATATCACTTTTCAGTTTTCCTGTTACAATAATTGAACAGGCGACACGTATGTGATTTAGTTTACAAAGTAGTGCTTTGCTTTTCTGTTGTTTCGTTGGAAACTTGTTTCTGTGCTGTACAATGCGTTATATCACTTTTCAGTATTCCTTTTATAATAATTGAACGGGCGACACGTATGTGATTTAGTTTACAAAGTTGTGCTTTGCGTTTCTGTTCTTTCGATGGAAACTTATTTCTGTGCCATACAGTACGAGATAATACTTTTCAGTTTTCCAGTATTCCTAAATGAGCGAGCGACACACATGTGATTTAGTTTACAAAGTAGTGCTTTGGGTTTCTGTTCTTCTGTTGGAAAATTGTTTCTGTGCTGTACAGTGTGATATATCACTTTTCAGTTTTCCTGTTGTAATAATTGAACGGGCGACACGTATGTGATTTTGTTTACAAAGTTGTGCTTTGCCGTTCTGTTCTTTCGAAGGACCCTTGTTTCTGTGCTGAACAATGCGAGAGAACACTTTTCAGTTTTTCTGTATTCCTAAATGAGCGAGCGACACACATGTGATTCCATTTAAAAGTAGGGCTTTGCTTTTCTTTGGAAAATTGTTCCTGTGCTGTACAGTGCGATATATCACTTTTCAGTTTTCCTGTATTCCTAATTGAGCAAGTGACACACATGTGATATAGTTTACAAAGTAGTGGTTTACCTTCACGTTCTTTCGTTGGAAACTTGTTCCTCAAGTTAGGGTTAGGATTAGGGTTAGGGTTAGGGTTAGGGTTAGGGCTAGGGTTAGGTCAGGGCTGGGTAAGGGATGAGTTAGGGTTAGGGTTAGGGTTAGGGTGAGGGTTAGGTTTAGGTGTTACAGTTTGGGTTACGATTAGGGTTAGGGTTAGGGTTAGGGCTAGGGTTAGGTCAGGACTGGGTAAGGAATGGGTTAGGGTTAGGGTTAGGGTTAGGGTTAGGGTTAGGGTTAGGGTTAGGGCTAGGTTTAGGTCCGGGCTGGGTAAGGGATGGGTTAGAGTTAGGGTTAGGGTTAGGGTTAGGGTTAGGGTTATATCACTTTTCAATTTTCCTGTTATAATAATTGAACAGGTGACACATATGTGAATTAGTTTACAAAGTTGTGCTTTCCGTATCTGTTCTTTCGATGGAAACTTGTTTCTTTGCCTTACAGTGCGAGATAACACTTTTAAGTTTTCCTGTATTCCTAATTGAGCGAGCGACACACAGGTGATTCCGTTTAAAAGTAGTGCTTTGCTATTCTGTTCTTTCATTTGAAACTTGGTCCTGTTCTGTACAGTGAGATATATCACTTTTCAGTTTTCCGGTATTCCTAATGGAGTGAGCGACACACATGTGAATTACTTTACAAAGTAGTGCTTTGCTTTTCTGTTCTTTCGTTGTAAATTTGTTCCTGTGCTGTACAGTGCATTATATCACTTTTCAGTTTTCCTGTTATAATAATTGAACAGGCGACACGTATGTGAATTAGTTTACAAAGTTGTGCTTTGCTTTTCTGTTCTTTCATTGGAAACTTGTTCCTGTGCTGTACAGTGCGTTATATCACTTTTCAGTTTTCCTATTATAATAATTGAACAGGCGACACGTATGTGAATTAGTTTACAAAGTTGTGCTTTGCTTTTCTGTTCTTTCATTTGAAACTTGTTCGTGTGCTGTACAATGCGTTATATCACTTTTCAGTTTTCCTGTTATAATAATTGAACGGGCGACACGTATGTGATTTAGTTTACAAAGTTCTGCTTTGCTTTCCTGTTCTTTCGTTGGAAACTTGTTCCTGTGCTGTACAATGCGTTATATCACTTTTCAGTTTTCCTGTTATAATAATTGAACGGGCGACACGTATGTTATTTAGTTTACGAAGTTGTGCTTTGCGTTTCTGTTCTTTCGATGGAAAATTGTTTCTGTGCCATACAGTGAGAGATAACACTTTTCAGTTTTCCAGTATTCCTAAATGAGCGAGCGACACACATGTGATTTAGTTTACAAAGTAGTGCTTCGGGTTTCTGTTCTTCTGTTGGAATCTTGTTTCTGTGCTGTACAGTGTGATATATCACTTTTCAGTTTTCCTGTTGTAATAATTGAACGGGCGACACGTATGTCATTTAGTTTACCAAGTTGTGCTTTGCCGTTCTGTTCTTTCGAAGGACCCTTGTTTCTGTGCCGTACAATGCGAGAGAACACTTTTCAGTTTTCCTGTATTCCTAAATGAGTGAGCGACACACATGTGATTCCATTTATAAGTAGGGCTTTGCTTTTCTTTGGAAACTTGTTCCTGTGCTCTACAGTGCGATATATCACTTTAAAGGTTTCATGTATTCCTGATTGAGCGAGTGACACACATGTGATATAGTTTACAAAGTAGTGGTTTACATTCACGTTCTTTCATTGGAAACTTGTTCCTGTTAGGAACAAGTTAGGGTTAGGATTAGGGTTAGGGTTAGGGTTAGGGTTAGGGTTAGGTCAGGGCTGGGTAAGGGATGGGTTAGGGTTAGGGTTAGGGTTAGGGTTATGGTTAGGGCTAGGGTGAGGTCCGGGCTGGGTAAGGGATGAGTTAGGGTTAGGGATAGGGTTAGGGTTAGGGTTAGGGTTAGGTGTTACGGTTAGGGTTACGGTTAGGGTTAGGGTTATGGTTAGTGTTAGCGTTAGGGTTAGGGTTAGGGGGTTAGGGGGTTAGGGATAGGGTTAGGATTAGGGTTAGGGTTAGGGTTATATCACTTTTCAGTTTTCCTGTTATAATAATTGAACAGGCGACACATATGTGAATTAGTTTACAAAGTTGTGCTTTGCGTATCTGTTCTTTCGATGGAAACTTGTTTCTTTGCCTTACAGTGCGAGATTACACTTTTAAGTTTTCCTGTATTCCTAATTGAGCGAGCGACACACAGGTGATTCCGTTTAAAAGTAGTGCTTTGCTATTCTGTTCTTTCATTTGAAACTTGGTCCTGTGCTGGACAGTGAGATATATCACTTTTCAGTTTTCCTGTATTCCTAATGGAGTGAGCGACACACATGTGAATTAGTTTACAAAGTAGTGCTTTGCTTTTCTGTTCTTTCGTTGTAAATTTGTTCCTGTGCTGTACAGTGCGTGATATCACTTTTCAGTTTTCCTTTTATAATAATTGAACAGGCGACACGTATGGGAATTAGTTTACAAAGTTGTGCTTTGCTTTTCTGTTCTTTCGTTGGAAACTTGTTCCTTTACTGTACAGTGCATTATATCACTTTTCAGTTTTCCTGTTATAATAATTGAACAGGCGAAATGTATGTGAATTAGTTTACAAAGTTGTGCTTTGCTTTTCTGTTCTTTCATTGGAAACTTGTTCCTGTGCTGTACAATGCGTTATATCACTTTTCAATTTTCCTGTTATAATAATTGAACGGGTGACACGTATGTGATTTAGTTTACAAAGTTGTGCTTTGCGTTTCTGTTCTTTCGATGGAAACTTATTTCTGTGCCATACAGTACGAGATAATACTTTTCAGTTTTCCAGTATTCCTAAATGAGCGAGCGACACACATGTGATTTAGTTTACAAAGTAGTGCTTTGGGTTTCTGTTCTTCTGTTGGAAAATTGTTTCTGTGCTGTACAGTGTGATATATCACTTTTCAGTTTTCCTGTTGTAATAATTGAACGGGCGACACGTATGTGATTTTGTTTACAAAGTTGTGCTTTGCCGTTCTGTTCTTTCGAAGGACCCTTGTTTCTGTGCTGAACAATGCGAGAGAACACTTTTCAGTTTTTCTGTATTCCTAAATGAGCGAGCGACACACATGTGATTCCATTTAAAAGTAGGGCTTTGCTTTTCTTTGGAAAATTGTTCCTGTGCTGTACAGTGCGATATATCACTTTTCAGTTTTCCTGTATTCCTAATTGAGCAAGTGACACACATGTGATATAGTTTACAAAGTAGTGGTTTACCTTCACGTTCTTTCGTTGGAAACTTGTTCCTCAAGTTAGGGTTAGGATTAGGGTTAGGGTTAGGGTTAGGGTTAGGGCTAGGGTTAGGTCAGGGCTGGGTAAGGGATGAGTTAGGGTTAGGGTTAGGGTTAGGGTGAGGGTTAGGTTTAGGTGTTACAGTTTGGGTTACGATTAGGGTTAGGGTTAGGGTTAGGGCTAGGGTTAGGTCAGGACTGGGTAAGGAATGGGTTAGGGTTAGGGTTAGGGTTAGGGTTAGGGTTAGGGTTAGGGCTAGGTTTAGGTCCGGGCTGGGTAAGGGATGGGTTAGAGTTAGGGTTAGGGTTAGGGTTAGGGTTAGGGTTATATCACTTTTCAATTTTCCTGTTATAATAATTGAACAGGCGACACATATGTGAATTAGTTTACAAAGTTGTGCTTTCCGTATCTGTTCTTTCGATGGAAACTTGTTTCTTTGCCTTACAGTGCGAGATAACACTTTTAAGTTTTCCTGTATTCCTAATTGAGCGAGCGACACACAGGTGATTCCGTTTAAAAGTAGTGCTTTGCTATTCTGTTCTTTCATTTGAAACTTGGTCCTGTTCTGTACAGTGAGATATATCACTTTTCAGTTTTCCGGTATTCCTAATGGAGTGAGCGACACACATGTGAATTACTTTACAAAGTAGTGCTTTGCTTTTCTGTTCTTTCGTTGTAAATTTGTTCCTGTGCTGTACAGTGCATTATATCACTTTTCAGTTTTCCTGTTATAATAATTGAACAGGCGACACGTATGTGAATTAGTTTACAAAGTTGTGCTTTGCTTTTCTGTTCTTTCGTTGGAAACTTGTTCCTGTGCTGTACAGTGCGTTATATCACTTTTCAGTTTTCCTATTATAATAATTGAACAGGCGACACGTATGTGAATTAGTTTACAAAGTTGTGCTTTGCTTTTCTGTTCTTTCATTTGAAACTTGTTCGTGTGCTGTACAATGCGTTATATCACTTTTCAGTTTTCCTGTTATAATAATTGAACGGGCGACACGTATGTGATTTAGTTTACAAAGTTCTGCTTTGCTTTCCTGTTCTTTCGTTGGAAACTTGTTCCTGTGCTGTACAATGCGTTATATCACTTTTCAGTTTTCCTGTTATAATAATTGAACGGGCGACACGTATGTTATTTAGTTTACGAAGTTGTGCTTTGCGTTTCTGTTCTTTCGATGGAAAATTGTTTCTGTGCCATACAGTGAGAGATAACACTTTTCAGTTTTCCAGTATTCCTAAATGAGCGAGCGACACACATGTGATTTAGTTTACAAAGTAGTGCTTCGGGTTTCTGTTCTTCTGTTGGAATCTTGTTTCTGTGCTGTACAGTGTGATATATCACTTTTCAGTTTTCCTGTTGTAATAATTGAACGGGCGACACGTATGTCATTTAGTTTACCAAGTTGTGCTTTGCCGTTCTGTTCTTTCGAAGGACCCTTGTTTCTGTGCCGTACAATGCGAGAGAACACTTTTCAGTTTTCCTGTATTCCTAAATGAGTGAGCGACACATATGTGATTCCATTTAAAAGTAGGGCTTTGCTTTTCTTTGGAAACTTGTTCCTGTGCTGTACAGTGCGATATATCTCTTTTCAGTTTTCCTGTATTCCTAATTGAGTGAGTGACACACATGTGATATAGTTTACAAAGTAGTGGTTTACATTCACGTTCTTTCGTTGGAAACTTGTTCCTGTTAGGAACAAGTTAGGGTTAGGATTAGGGTTAGGGTTAGGGTTAGGGCTAGGGTTAGGTCAGGGCTGCGTTAGGGATGGGTTAGGGTTAGGGCTGGGTTAGGATTAGGGTTATGGTTAGGGCTAGGGTTAGGTCCGGGCTGGGTAAGGGATGGGTTAGGGTTAGGGTTAGGGTTAAGGTTAAGGTTAGGTGTTACGGTTAGGGTTAGGGTTAAGGTTAGTGTTAGGGTTAGGATGAGGGTTAGGGGGTTAGGGTTAGGGTTAGGGTTAGGGTTAGGGTTATATCACTTTTCAGTTTTCCTGTTATAATAATTGAACAGGCGACACATATGTGAATTCGTTTACAAAGTTGTGCTTTGCGTATCTGTTCTTTCGATGGAAACTTGTTTCTTTGCCTTACAGTGCGAGATAACACTTTTAAGTTTTCTGTATTCCTAATTGAGCGAGCGACACACAGGTTATTCCGTTTAAAAGTAGTGCTTTGCTATTCTGTTCTTTCATTTGAAACTTGTTCCTGTGCTGGACAGTGAGATATATCACTTTTCAGTTTTCCTCTATTCCTAATGGAGTGAGCGACACACATGTGAATTAGTTTACAAAGTAGTGCTTTGCTTTTCTGTTCTTTCGTTGTAAATTTGTTCCTGTGCTGTACAGTGCGTTATATCACATTTCAGTTTTCCTGTTATAATAATCGAACAGGCGACACATATGTGAATTAGTTTACAAAGAAATGTTTTGCTTTTCTGTTCTTTCGTTGTAAAATTGTTCCTGTGTTTTACAGTGCGTTATATCACTTTTCAGTTTTCCTGATATAATAATTGAACAATCGACACGTATGGGAATTAGTTTACAAAGTTGTGCTTTGCTATTCTGTTCTTTCGTTGGAAACTTGTTCCTGTGCTGTATAGTGCGTTATATCACTTTTCAGCTTTCCTGTTACAATAATTGAACAGGCGACACGTATGTGATTTAGTTTACAAAGTAGTGCTTTGCTTTTCTGTTGTTTCGTTGGAAACTTGTTTCTGTGCTGTACAATGCGTTATATCACTTTTCAGTTTTCCTTTTATAATAATTGAACGGGCGACACGTATGTGATTTAGTTTACAAAGTTGTGCTTTGCGTTTCTGTTCTTTCGATGGAAACTTATTTCTGTGCCATACAGTACGAGATAATACTTTTCAGTTTTCCAGTATTCCTAAATGAGCGAGCGACACACATGTGATTTAGTTTACAAAGTAGTGCTTTGGGTTTCTGTTCTTCTGTTGGAAAATTGTTTCTGTGCTGTACAGTGTGATATATCACTTTTCAGTTTTCCTGTTGTAATAATTGAACGGGCGACACGTATGTGATTTTGTTTACAAAGTTGTGCTTTGCCGTTCTGTTCTTTCGAAGGACCCTTGTTTCTGTGCTGAACAATGCGAGAGAACACTTTTCAGTTTTTCTGTATTCCTAAATGAGCGAGCGACACACATGTGATTCCATTTAAAAGTAGGGCTTTGCTTTTCTTTGGAAAATTGTTCCTGTGCTGTACAGTGCGATATATCACTTTTCAATTTTCCTGTTATAATAATTGAACAGGCGACACATATGTGAATTAGTTTACAAAGTTGTGCTTTCCGTATCTGTTCTTTCGATGGAAACTTGTTTCTTTGCCTTACAGTGCGAGATAACACTTTTAAGTTTTCCTGTATTCCTAATTGAGCGAGCGACACACAGGTGATTCCGTTTAAAAGTAGTGCTTTGCTATTCTGTTCTTTCATTTGAAACTTGGTCCTGTTCTGTACAGTGAGATATATCACTTTTCAGTTTTCCGGTATTCCTAATGGAGTGAGCGACACACATGTGAATTACTTTACAAAGTAGTGCTTTGCTTTTCTGTTCTTTCGTTGTAAATTTGTTCCTGTGCTGTACAGTGCATTATATCACTTTTCAGTTTTCCTGTTATAATAATTGAACAGGCGACACGTATGTGAATTAGTTTACAAAGTTGTGCTTTGCTTTTCTGTTCTTTCGTTGGAAACTTGTTCCTGTGCTGTACAGTGCGTTATATCACTTTTCAGTTTTCCTATTATAATAATTGAACAGGCGACACGTATGTGAATTAGTTTACAAAGTTGTGCTTTGCTTTTCTGTTCTTTCATTTGAAACTTGTTCGTGTGCTGTACAATGCGTTATATCACTTTTCAGTTTTCCTGTTATAATAATTGAACGGGCGACACGTATGTGATTTAGTTTACAAAGTTGTGCTTTGCTTTCCTGTTCTTTCGTTGGAAACTTGTTCCTGTGCTGTACAATGCGCTATATCACTTTTCAGTTTTCCTGTTATAATAATTGAACGGGCGACACGTATGTTATTTAGTTTACGAAGTTGTGCTTTGCGTTTCTGTTCTTTCGATGGAAAATTGTTTCTGTGCCATACAGTGAGAGATAACACTTTTCAGTTTTCCAGTATTCCTAAATGAGCGAGCGACACACATGTGATTTAGTTTACAAAGTAGTGCTTCGGGTTTCTGTTCTTCTGTTGGAATCTTGTTTCTGTGCTGTACAGTGTGATATATCACTTTTCAGTTTTCCTGTTGTAATAATTGAACGGGCGACACGTATGTCATTTAGTTTACCAAGTTGTGCTTTGCCGTTCTGTTCTTTCGAAGGACCCTTGTTTCTGTGCCGTACAATGCGAGAGAACACTTTTCAGTTTTCCTGTATTCCTAAATGAGTGAGCGACACACATGTGATTCCATTTATAAGTAGGGCTTTGCTTTTCTTTGGAAACTTGTTCCTGTGCTCTACAGTGCGATATATCACTTTAAAGGTTTCATGTATTCCTGATTGAGCGAGTGACACACATGTGATATAGTTTACAAAGTAGTGGTTTACATTCACGTTCTTTCATTGGAAACTTGTTCCTGTTAGGAACAAGTTAGGGTTAGGATTAGGGTTAGGGTTAGGGTTAGGGTTAGGGTTAGGTCAGGGCTGGGTAAGGGATGGGTTAGGGTTAGGGTTAGGGTTAGGGTTATGGTTAGGGCTAGGGTGAGGTCCGGGCTGGGTAAGGGATGAGTTAGGGTTAGGGATAGGTTTAGGGTTAGGGTTAGGGTTAGGTGTTACGGTTAGGGTTACAGTTAGGGTTAGGGTTATGGTTAGTGTTAGCGTTAGGGTTAGGGTTAGGGGGTTAGGGGGTTAGGGATAGGGTTAGGGTTAGTGTTAGGGTTTGGGTTAGTGTTAGGGTTAGGGTTAGTGTTAGGGGGTTAGGTTTAGGATTATATCGCTTTTCAGTTTTCCTGTATTCCTAATTGAGCGAGTGACACACATGTGATATAGTTTACAAAGTAGTGGTTTACATTCACGTTCTTTCATTGGAAACTTGTTCCTGTTAGGAACAAGTTAGGGTTAGGATTAGGGTTAGGGTTAGGGTTAGGGCTAGGGTTAGGTCAGGGCTGCGTAAGGGATGGGTTAGTGTTAGGGCTGGGTTAGGGTTAGGGTTATGGTTACGGCTAGGGATAGGTCCGGGCTGGGTAAGTGATGGGTTAGGGTTAGGGTTAGGGTTAGGGTTAGGTGTTACGGTTAGGGTTAGGGTTAGGGTGAGAGTTAGGGTTAGGGTTAGGGTTAGGGGGTTATGGTTAGGGTTAGGATTAGGGTTAGGGTTAGGGTTATATCACTTTTCAGTTTTCCTGTTATAATAATGGAACAGGCGACACATATGTGATTTAGTTTACAAAGTTGTGCTTTGCGTTTCTGTTCTTTCGATGGAAACTTGTTTCTGTGTCATACAGTGCGAGATAACACTTTTCAGTTTTCCAGTATTCCTAAATGAGCGAGCGACACACATGTGATTTAGTTTACAAAGTAGTGCTTTGGGTTTCTGTTCTTCTGTTGGAAACTTGTTTCTGTGCTGTACAGTGTGATATATCACTTTTCAGTTTTCCTGTTGTAATAATTGAACGGGCGACACGTATGTCATTTAGTTTACAAAGTTGTGCTTTGCCGTTCTGTTCTTTCAAAGGACACTTGTTTCTGTGCCGTACAATGCAAGAGAACAATTTTCACTTTTCCTGTATTCCTAAATGAGTGAGCGACACACATGTGATTCCATTTAAAAGTAGGGCTTTGCTTTTCTTTGGAAAATTGTTCCTGTGCTGTACAGTGCGATATATCACTTTTCAGTTTTCCTGTATTCCTAATTGAGCAAGTGACACACATGTGATATAGTTTACAAAGTAGTGGTTTACCTTCACGTTCTTTCGTTGGAAACTTGTTCCTCAAGTTAGGGTTAGGATTAGGGTTAGGGTTAGGGTTAGGGTTAGGGCTAGGGTTAGGTCAGGGCTGGGTAAGGGATGAGTTAGGGTTAGGGTTAGGGTTAGGGTGAGGGTTAGGTTTAGGTGTTACAGTTTGGGTTACGATTAGGGTTAGGGTTAGGGTTAGGGCTAGGGTTAGGTCAGGACTGGGTAAGGAATGGGTTAGGGTTAGGGTTAGGGTTAGGGTTAGGGTTAGGGTTAGGGTTAGGGCTAGGTTTAGGTCCGGGCTGGGTAAGGGATGGGTTAGAGTTAGGGTTAGGGTTAGGGTTAGGGTTAGGGTTATATCACTTTTCAATTTTCCTGTTATAATAATTGAACAGGCGACACATATGTGAATTAGTTTACAAAGTTGTGCTTTCCGTATCTGTTCTTTCGATGGAAACTTGTTTCTTTGCCTTACAGTGCGAGATAACACTTTTAAGTTTTCCTGTATTCCTAATTGAGCGAGCGACACACAGGTGATTCCGTTTAAAAGTAGTGCTTTGCTATTCTGTTCTTTCATTTGAAACTTGGTCCTGTTCTGTACAGTGAGATATATCACTTTTCAGTTTTCCGGTATTCCTAATGGAGTGAGCGACACACATGTGAATTACTTTACAAAGTAGTGCTTTGCTTTTCTGTTCTTTCGTTGTAAATTTGTTCCTGTGCTGTACAGTGCATTATATCACTTTTCAGTTTTCCTGTTATAATAATTGAACAGGCGACACGTATGTGAATTAGTTTACAAAGTTGTGCTTTGCTTTTCTGTTCTTTCGTTGGAAACTTGTTCCTGTGCTGTACAGTGCGTTATATCACTTTTCAGTTTTCCTATTATAATAATTGAACAGGCGACACATATGTGAATTAGTTTACAAAGTTGTGCTTTGCTTTTCTGTTCTTTCATTTGAAACTTGTTCGTGTGCTGTACAATGCGTTATATCACTTTTCAGTTTTCCTGTTATAATAATTGAACGGGCGACACGTATGTGATTTAGTTTACAAAGTTCTGCTTTGCTTTCCTGTTCTTTCGTTGGAAACTTGTTCCTGTGCTGTACAATGCGTTATATCACTTTTCAGTTTTCCTGTTATAATAATTGAACGGGCGACACGTATGTTATTTAGTTTACGAAGTTGTGCTTTGCGTTTCTGTTCTTTCGATGGAAAATTGTTTCTGTGCCATACAGTGAGAGATAACACTTTTCAGTTTTCCAGTATTCCTAAATGAGCGAGCGACACACATGTGATTTAGTTTACAAAGTAGTGCTTCGGGTTTCTGTTCTTCTGTTGGAATCTTGTTTCTGTGCTGTACAGTGTGATATATCACTTTTCAGTTTTCCTGTTGTAATAATTGAACGGGCGACACGTATGTCATTTAGTTTACCAAGTTGTGCTTTGCCGTTCTGTTCTTTCGAAGGACCCTTGTTTCTGTGCCGTACAATGCGAGAGAACACTTTTCAGTTTTCCTGTATTCCTAAATGAGTGAGCGACACATATGTGATTCCATTTAAAAGTAGGGCTTTGCTTTTCTTTGGAAACTTGTTCCTGTGCTGTACAGTGCGATATATCTCTTTTCAGTTTTCCTGTATTCCTAATTGAGTGAGTGACACACATGTGATATAGTTTACAAAGTAGTGGTTTACATTCACGTTCTTTCGTTGGAAACTTGTTCCTGTTAGGAACAAGTTAGGGTTAGGATTAGGGTTAGGGTTAGGGTTAGGGCTAGGGTTAGGTCAGGGCTGCGTTAGGGATGGGTTAGGGTTAGGGCTGGGTTAGGATTAGGGTTATGGTTAGGGCTAGGGTTAGGTCCGGGCTGGGTAAGGGATGGGTTAGGGTTAGGGTTAGGGTTAAGGTTAAGGTTAGGTGTTACGGTTAGGGTTAGGGTTAAGGTTAGTGTTAGGGTTAGGATGAGGGTTAGGGGGTTAGGGTTAGGGTTAGGGTTAGGGTTAGGGTTATATCACTTTTCAGTTTTCCTGTTATAATAATTGAACAGGCGACACATATGTGAATTCGTTTACAAAGTTGTGCTTTGCGTATCTGTTCTTTCGATGGAAACTTGTTTCTTTGCCTTACAGTGCGAGATAACACTTTTAAGTTTTCTGTATTCCTAATTGAGCGAGCGACACACAGGTTATTCCGTTTAAAAGTAGTGCTTTGCTATTCTGTTCTTTCATTTGAAACTTGTTCCTGTGCTGGACAGTGAGATATATCACTTTTCAGTTTTCCTCTATTCCTAATGGAGTGAGCGACACACATGTGAATTAGTTTACAAAGTAGTGCTTTGCTTTTCTGTTCTTTCGTTGTAAATTTGTTCCTGTGCTGTACAGTGCGTTATATCACATTTCAGTTTTCCTGTTATAATAATCGAACAGGCGACACATATGTGAATTAGTTTACAAAGAAATGTTTTGCTTTTCTGTTCTTTCGTTGTAAAATTGTTCCTGTGTTTTACAGTGCGTTATATCACTTTTCAGTTTTCCTGATATAATAATTGAACAATCGACACGTATGGGAATTAGTTTACAAAGTTGTGCTTTGCTATTCTGTTCTTTCGTTGGAAACTTGTTCCTGTGCTGTATAGTGCGTTATATCACTTTTCAGCTTTCCTGTTACAATAATTGAACAGGCGACACGTATGTGATTTAGTTTACAAAGTAGTGCTTTGCTTTTCTGTTGTTTCGTTGGAAACTTGTTTCTGTGCTGTACAATGCGTTATATCACTTTTCAGTTTTCCTTTTATAATAATTGAACGGGCGACACGTATGTGATTTAGTTTACAAAGTTGTGCTTTGCGTTTCTGTTCTTTCGATGGAAACTTATTTCTGTGCCATACAGTACGAGATAATACTTTTCAGTTTTCCAGTATTCCTAAATGAGCGAGCGACACACATGTGATTTAGTTTACAAAGTAGTGCTTTGGGTTTCTGTTCTTCTGTTGGAAAATTGTTTCTGTGCTGTACAGTGTGATATATCACTTTTCAGTTTTCCTGTTGTAATAATTGAACGGGCGACACGTATGTGATTTTGTTTACAAAGTTGTGCTTTGCCGTTCTGTTCTTTCGAAGGACCCTTGTTTCTGTGCTGAACAATGCGAGAGAACACTTTTCAGTTTTTCTGTATTCCTAAATGAGCGAGCGACACACATGTGATTCCATTTAAAAGTAGGGCTTTGCTTTTCTTTGGAAAATTGTTCCTGTGCTGTACAGTGCGATATATCACTTTTCAATTTTCCTGTTATAATAATTGAACAGGCGACACATATGTGAATTAGTTTACAAAGTTGTGCTTTCCGTATCTGTTCTTTCGATGGAAACTTGTTTCTTTGCCTTACAGTGCGAGATAACACTTTTAAGTTTTCCTGTATTCCTAATTGAGCGAGCGACACACAGGTGATTCCGTTTAAAAGTAGTGCTTTGCTATTCTGTTCTTTCATTTGAAACTTGGTCCTGTTCTGTACAGTGAGATATATCACTTTTCAGTTTTCCGGTATTCCTAATGGAGTGAGCGACACACATGTGAATTACTTTACAAAGTAGTGCTTTGCTTTTCTGTTCTTTCGTTGTAAATTTGTTCCTGTGCTGTACAGTGCATTATATCACTTTTCAGTTTTCCTGTTATAATAATTGAACAGGCGACACGTATGTGAATTAGTTTACAAAGTTGTGCTTTGCTTTTCTGTTCTTTCGTTGGAAACTTGTTCCTGTGCTGTACAGTGCGTTATATCACTTTTCAGTTTTCCTATTATAATAATTGAACAGGCGACACGTATGTGAATTAGTTTACAAAGTTGTGCTTTGCTTTTCTGTTCTTTCATTTGAAACTTGTTCGTGTGCTGTACAATGCGTTATATCACTTTTCAGTTTTCCTGTTATAATAATTGAACGGGCGACACGTATGTGATTTAGTTTACAAAGTTGTGCTTTGCTTTCCTGTTCTTTCGTTGGAAACTTGTTCCTGTGCTGTACAATGCGCTATATCACTTTTCAGTTTTCCTGTTATAATAATTGAACGGGCGACACGTATGTTATTTAGTTTACGAAGTTGTGCTTTGCGTTTCTGTTCTTTCGATGGAAAATTGTTTCTGTGCCATACAGTGAGAGATAACACTTTTCAGTTTTCCAGTATTCCTAAATGAGCGAGCGACACACATGTGATTTAGTTTACAAAGTAGTGCTTCGGGTTTCTGTTCTTCTGTTGGAATCTTGTTTCTGTGCTGTACAGTGTGATATATCACTTTTCAGTTTTCCTGTTGTAATAATTGAACGGGCGACACGTATGTCATTTAGTTTACCAAGTTGTGCTTTGCCGTTCTGTTCTTTCGAAGGACCCTTGTTTCTGTGCCGTACAATGCGAGAGAACACTTTTCAGTTTTCCTGTATTCCTAAATGAGTGAGCGACACACATGTGATTCCATTTATAAGTAGGGCTTTGCTTTTCTTTGGAAACTTGTTCCTGTGCTCTACAGTGCGATATATCACTTTAAAGGTTTCATGTATTCCTGATTGAGCGAGTGACACACATGTGATATAGTTTACAAAGTAGTGGTTTACATTCACGTTCTTTCATTGGAAACTTGTTCCTGTTAGGAACAAGTTAGGGTTAGGATTAGGGTTAGGGTTAGGGTTAGGGTTAGGGTTAGGTCAGGGCTGGGTAAGGGATGGGTTAGGGTTAGGGTTAGGGTTAGGGTTATGGTTAGGGCTTGGGTGAGGTCCGGGCTGGGTAAGGGATGAGTTAGGGTTAGGGATAGGTTTAGGGTTAGGGTTAGGGTTAGGTGTTACGGTTAGGGTTACAGTTAGGGTTAGGGTTATGGTTAGTGTTAGCGTTAGGGTTAGGGTTAGGGGGTTAGGGGGTTAGGGATAGGGTTAGGGTTAGTGTTAGGGTTTGGGTTAGTGTTAGGGTTAGGGTTAGTGTTAGGGGGTTAGGTTTAGGATTATATCGCTTTTCAGTTTTCCTGTATTCCTAATTGAGCGAGTGACACACATGTGATATAGTTTACAAAGTAGTGGTTTACATTCACGTTCTTTCATTGGAAACTTGTTCCTGTTAGGAACAAGTTAGGGTTAGGATTAGGGTTAGGGTTAGGGTTAGGGCTAGGGTTAGGTCAGGGCTGCGTAAGGGATGGGTTAGTGTTAGGGCTGGGTTAGGGTTAGGGTTATGGTTACGGCTAGGGATAGGTCCGGGCTGGGTAAGTGATGGGTTAGGGTTAGGGTTAGGGTTAGGGTTAGGTGTTACGGTTAGGGTTAGGGTTAGGGTGAGAGTTAGGGTTAGGGTTAGGGTTAGGGGGTTATGGTTAGGGTTAGGATTAGGGTTAGGGTTAGGGTTATATCACTTTTCAGTTTTCCTGTTATAATAATGGAACAGGCGACACATATGTGAATTAGTTTACAAAGTTGTGCTTTGCGTATCTGTTCTTTCGATGGAAACTTGTTTCTTTGCCTTACAGTGCGAGATAACACTTTTAAGTTTTCCTGTATTCCTAATTGAGCGAGCGACACACAGGTGATTCCGTTTAAAAGTAGTGCTTTGCTATTCTGTTCTTTCATTTGAAACTTGGTCCTGTGCTGGACAGTGAGATATATCACTTTTCAGTTTTCCTGTATTCCTAATGGAGTGAGCGACACACATGTGAATTAGTTTACAAAGTAGTGCTTTGCTTTTCTGTTCTTTCGTTGTAAATTTGTTCCTGTGCTGTACAGTGCGTGATATCACTTTTCAGTTTTCCTTTTATAATAATTGAACAGGCGACACGTATGGGAATTAGTTTACAAAGTTGTGCTTTGCTTTTCTGTTCTTTCGTTGGAAACTTGTTCCTTTACTGTACAGTGCATTATATCACTTTTCAGTTTTCCTGTTATAATAATTGAACAGGCGAAATGTATGTGAATTAGTTTACAAAGTTGTGCTTTGCTTTTCTGTTCTTTCATTGGAAACTTGTTCCTGTGCTGTACAATGCGTTATATCACTTTTCAATTTTCCTGTTATAATAATTGAACGGGTGACACGTATGTGATTTAGTTTACAAAGTTGTGCTTTGCGTTTCTGTTCTTTCGATGGAAACTTGTTTCTGTGTCATACAGTGCGAGATAACACTTTTCAGTTTTCCAGTATTCCTAAATGAGCGAGCGACACACATGTGATTTAGTTTACAAAGTAGTGCTTTGGGTTTCTGTTCTTCTGTTGGAAACTTGTTTCTGTGCTGTACAGTGTGATATATCACTTTTCAGTTTTCCTGTTGTAATAATTGAACGGGCGACACGTATGTCATTTAGTTTACAAAGTTGTGCTTTGCCGTTCTGTTCTTTCAAAGGACACTTGTTTCTGTGCCGTACAATGCAAGAGAACAATTTTCACTTTTCCTGTATTCCTAAATGAGTGAGCGACACACATGTGATTCCATTTAAAAGTAGGGCTTTGCTTTTCTTTGGAAAATTGTTCCTGTGCTGTACAGTGCGATATATCACTTTTCAGTTTTCCTGTATTCCTAATTGAGCAAGTGACACACATGTGATATAGTTTACAAAGTAGTGGTTTACCTTCACGTTCTTTCGTTGGAAACTTGTTCCTCAAGTTAGGGTTAGGATTAGGGTTAGGGTTAGGGTTAGGGTTAGGGCTAGGGTTAGGTCAGGGCTGGGTAAGGGATGAGTTAGGGTTAGGGTTAGGGTTAGGGTGAGGGTTAGGTTTAGGTGTTACAGTTTGGGTTACGATTAGGGTTAGGGTTAGGGTTAGGGCTAGGGTTAGGTCAGGACTGGGTAAGGAATGGGTTAGGGTTAGGGTTAGGGTTAGGGTTAGGGTTAGGGTTAGGGTTAGGGCTAGGTTTAGGTCCGGGCTGGGTAAGGGATGGGTTAGAGTTAGGGTTAGGGTTAGGGTTAGGGTTAGGGTTATATCACTTTTCAATTTTCCTGTTATAATAATTGAACAGGCGACACATATGTGAATTAGTTTACAAAGTTGTGCTTTCCGTATCTGTTCTTTCGATGGAAACTTGTTTCTTTGCCTTACAGTGCGAGATAACACTTTTAAGTTTTCCTGTATTCCTAATTGAGCGAGCGACACACAGGTGATTCCGTTTAAAAGTAGTGCTTTGCTATTCTGTTCTTTCATTTGAAACTTGGTCCTGTTCTGTACAGTGAGATATATCACTTTTCAGTTTTCCGGTATTCCTAATGGAGTGAGCGACACACATGTGAATTACTTTACAAAGTAGTGCTTTGCTTTTCTGTTCTTTCGTTGTAAATTTGTTCCTGTGCTGTACAGTGCATTATATCACTTTTCAGTTTTCCTGTTATAATAATTGAACAGGCGACACGTATGTGAATTAGTTTACAAAGTTGTGCTTTGCTTTTCTGTTCTTTCGTTGGAAACTTGTTCCTGTGCTGTACAGTGCGTTATATCACTTTTCAGTTTTCCTATTATAATAATTGAACAGGCGACACGTATGTGAATTAGTTTACAAAGTTGTGCTTTGCTTTTCTGTTCTTTCATTTGAAACTTGTTCGTGTGCTGTACAATGCGTTATATCACTTTTCAGTTTTCCTGTTATAATAATTGAACGGGCGACACGTATGTGATTTAGTTTACAAAGTTCTGCTTTGCTTTCCTGTTCTTTCGTTGGAAACTTGTTCCTGTGCTGTACAATGCGTTATATCACTTTTCAGTTTTCCTGTTATAATAATTGAACGGGCGACACGTATGTTATTTAGTTTACGAAGTTGTGCTTTGCGTTTCTGTTCTTTCGATGGAAAATTGTTTCTGTGCCATACAGTGAGAGATAACACTTTTCAGTTTTCCAGTATTCCTAAATGAGCGAGCGACACACATGTGATTTAGTTTACAAAGTAGTGCTTCGGGTTTCTGTTCTTCTGTTGGAATCTTGTTTCTGTGCTGTACAGTGTGATATATCACTTTTCAGTTTTCCTGTTGTAATAATTGAACGGGCGACACGTATGTCATTTAGTTTACCAAGTTGTGCTTTGCCGTTCTGTTCTTTCGAAGGACCCTTGTTTCTGTGCCGTACAATGCGAGAGAACACTTTTCAGTTTTCCTGTATTCCTAAATGAGTGAGCGACACATATGTGATTCCATTTAAAAGTAGGGCTTTGCTTTTCTTTGGAAACTTGTTCCTGTGCTGTACAGTGCGATATATCTCTTTTCAGTTTTCCTGTATTCCTAATTGAGTGAGTGACACACATGTGATATAGTTTACAAAGTAGTGGTTTACATTCACGTTCTTTCGTTGGAAACTTGTTCCTGTTAGGAACAAGTTAGGGTTAGGATTAGGGTTAGGGTTAGGGTTAGGGCTAGGGTTAGGTCAGGGCTGCGTTAGGGATGGGTTAGGGTTAGGGCTGGGTTAGGATTAGGGTTATGGTTAGGGCTAGGGTTAGGTCCGGGCTGGGTAAGGGATGGGTTAGGGTTAGGGTTAGGGTTAAGGTTAAGGTTAGGTGTTACGGTTAGGGTTAGGGTTAAGGTTAGTGTTAGGGTTAGGATGAGGGTTAGGGGGTTAGGGTTAGGGTTAGGGTTAGGGTTAGGGTTATATCACTTTTCAGTTTTCCTGTTATAATAATTGAACAGGCGACACATATGTGAATTCGTTTACAAAGTTGTGCTTTGCGTATCTGTTCTTTCGATGGAAACTTGTTTCTTTGCCTTACAGTGCGAGATAACACTTTTAAGTTTTCTGTATTCCTAATTGAGCGAGCGACACACAGGTTATTCCGTTTAAAAGTAGTGCTTTGCTATTCTGTTCTTTCATTTGAAACTTGTTCCTGTGCTGGACAGTGAGATATATCACTTTTCAGTTTTCCTCTATTCCTAATGGAGTGAGCGACACACATGTGAATTAGTTTACAAAGTAGTGCTTTGCTTTTCTGTTCTTTCGTTGTAAATTTGTTCCTGTGCTGTACAGTGCGTTATATCACATTTCAGTTTTCCTGTTATAATAATCGAACAGGCGACACATATGTGAATTAGTTTACAAAGAAATGTTTTGCTTTTCTGTTCTTTCGTTGTAAAATTGTTCCTGTGTTTTACAGTGCGTTATATCACTTTTCAGTTTTCCTGATATAATAATTGAACAATCGACACATATGGGAATTAGTTTACAAAGTTGTGCTTTGCTATTCTGTTCTTTCGTTGGAAACTTGTTCCTGTGCTGTATAGTGCGTTATATCACTTTTCAGCTTTCCTGTTACAATAATTGAACAGGCGACACGTATGTGATTTAGTTTACAAAGTAGTGCTTTGCTTTTCTGTTGTTTCGTTGGAAACTTGTTTCTGTGCTGTACAATGCGTTATATCACTTTTCAGTTTTCCTTTTATAATAATTGAACGGGCGACACGTATGTGATTTAGTTTACAAAGTTGTGCTTTGCGTTTCTGTTCTTTCGATGGAAACTTATTTCTGTGCCATACAGTACGAGATAATACTTTTCAGTTTTCCAGTATTCCTAAATGAGCGAGCGACACACATGTGATTTAGTTTACAAAGTAGTGCTTTGGGTTTCTGTTCTTCTGTTGGAAAATTGTTTCTGTGCTGTACAGTGTGATATATCACTTTTCAGTTTTCCTGTTGTAATAATTGAACGGGCGACACGTATGTGATTTTGTTTACAAAGTTGTGCTTTGCCGTTCTGTTCTTTCGAAGGACCCTTGTTTCTGTGCTGAACAATGCGAGAGAACACTTTTCAGTTTTTCTGTATTCCTAAATGAGCGAGCGACACACATGTGATTCCATTTAAAAGTAGGGCTTTGCTTTTCTTTGGAAAATTGTTCCTGTGCTGTACAGTGCGATATATCACTTTTCAGTTTTCCTGTATTCCTAATTGAGCAAGTGACACACATGTGATATAGTTTACAAAGTAGTGGTTTACCTTCACGTTCTTTCGTTGGAAACTTGTTCCTCAAGTTAGGGTTAGGATTAGGGTTAGGGTTAGGGTTAGGGTTAGGGCTAGGGTTAGGTCAGGGCTGGGTAAGGGATGAGTTAGGGTTAGGGTTAGGGTTAGGGTGAGGGTTAGGGTTAGGTGTTACAGTTTGGGTTACGATTAGGGTTAGGGTTAGGGTTAGGGCTAGGGTTAGGTCAGGACTGGGTAAGGAATGGGTTAGGGTTAGGGTTAGGGTTAGGGTTAGGGTTAGGGTTAGGGCTAGGTTTAGGTCCGGGCTGGGTAAGGGATGGGTTAGAGTTAGGGTTAGGGTTAGGGTTAGGGTTAGGGTTATATCACTTTTCAATTTTCCTGTTATAATAATTGAACAGGCGACACATATGTGAATTAGTTTACAAAGTTGTGCTTTCCGTATCTGTTCTTTCGATGGAAACTTGTTTCTTTGCCTTACAGTGCGAGATAACACTTTTAAGTTTTCCTGTATTCCTAATTGAGCGAGCGACACACAGGTGATTCCGTTTAAAAGTAGTGCTTTGCTATTCTGTTCTTTCATTTGAAACTTGGTCCTGTTCTGTACAGTGAGATATATCACTTTTCAGTTTTCCGGTATTCCTAATGGAGTGAGCGACACACATGTGAATTACTTTACAAAGTAGTGCTTTGCTTTTCTGTTCTTTCGTTGTAAATTTGTTCCTGTGCTGTACAGTGCATTATATCACTTTTCAGTTTTCCTGTTATAATAATTGAACAGGCGACACGTATGTGAATTAGTTTACAAAGTTGTGCTTTGCTTTTCTGTTCTTTCGTTGGAAACTTGTTCCTGTGCTGTACAGTGCGTTATATCACTTTTCAGTTTTCCTATTATAATAATTGAACAGGCGACACGTATGTGAATTAGTTTACAAAGTTGTGCTTTGCTTTTCTGTTCTTTCATTTGAAACTTGTTCGTGTGCTGTACAATGCGTTATATCACTTTTCAGTTTTCCTGTTATAATAATTGAACGGGCGACACGTATGTGATTTAGTTTACAAAGTTGTGCTTTGCTTTCCTGTTCTTTCGTTGGAAACTTGTTCCTGTGCTGTACAATGCGCTATATCACTTTTCAGTTTTCCTGTTATAATAATTGAACGGGCGACACGTATGTTATTTAGTTTACGAAGTTGTGCTTTGCGTTTCTGTTCTTTCGATGGAAAATTGTTTCTGTGCCATACAGTGAGAGATAACACTTTTCAGTTTTCCAGTATTCCTAAATGAGCGAGCGACACACATGTGATTTAGTTTACAAAGTAGTGCTTCGGGTTTCTGTTCTTCTGTTGGAATCTTGTTTCTGTGCTGTACAGTGTGATATATCACTTTTCAGTTTTCCTGTTGTAATAATTGAACGGGCGACACGTATGTCATTTAGTTTACCAAGTTGTGCTTTGCCGTTCTGTTCTTTCGAAGGACCCTTGTTTCTGTGCCGTACAATGCGAGAGAACACTTTTCAGTTTTCCTGTATTCCTAAATGAGTGAGCGACACACATGTGATTCCATTTATAAGTAGGGCTTTGCTTTTCTTTGGAAACTTGTTCCTGTGCTCTACAGTGCGATATATCACTTTAAAGGTTTCATGTATTCCTGATTGAGCGAGTGACACACATGTGATATAGTTTACAAAGTAGTGGTTTACATTCACGTTCTTTCATTGGAAACTTGTTCCTGTTAGGAACAAGTTAGGGTTAGGATTAGGGTTAGGGTTAGGGTTAGGGTTAGGGTTAGGTCAGGGCTGGGTAAGGGATGGGTTAGGGTTAGGGTTAGGGTTAGGGTTATGGTTAGGGCTAGGGTGAGGTCCGGGCTGGGTAAGGGATGAGTTAGGGTTAGGGATAGGTTTAGGGTTAGGGTTAGGGTTAGGTGTTACGGTTAGGGTTACAGTTAGGGTTAGGGTTATGGTTAGTGTTAGCGTTAGGGTTAGGGTTAGGGGGTTAGGGGGTTAGGGATAGGGTTAGGGTTAGTGTTAGGGTTTGGGTTAGTGTTAGGGTTAGGGTTAGTGTTAGGGGGTTAGGTTTAGGATTATATCGCTTTTCAGTTTTCCTGTATTCCTAATTGAGCGAGTGACACACATGTGATATAGTTTACAAAGTAGTGGTTTACATTCACGTTCTTTCATTGGAAACTTGTTCCTGTTAGGAACAAGTTAGGGTTAGGATTAGGGTTAGGGTTAGGGTTAGGGCTAGGGTTAGGTCAGGGCTGCGTAAGGGATGGGTTAGTGTTAGGGCTGGGTTAGGGTTAGGGTTATGGTTACGGCTAGGGATAGGTCCGGGCTGGGTAAGTGATGGGTTAGGGTTAGGGTTAGGGTTAGGGTTAGGTGTTACGGTTAGGGTTAGGGTTAGGGTGAGAGTTAGGGTTAGGGTTAGGGTTAGGGGGTTATGGTTAGGGTTAGGATTAGGGTTAGGGTTAGGGTTATATCACTTTTCAGTTTTCCTGTTATAATAATGGAACAGGCGACACATATGTGAATTAGTTTACAAAGTTGTGCTTTGCGTATCTGTTCTTTCGATGGAAACTTGTTTCTTTGCCTTACAGTGCGAGATAACACTTTTAAGTTTTCCTGTATTCCTAATTGAGCGAGCGACACACAGGTGATTCCGTTTAAAAGTAGTGCTTTGCTATTCTGTTCTTTCATTTGAAACTTGGTCCTGTGCTGGACAGTGAGATATATCACTTTTCAGTTTTCCTGTATTCCTAATGGAGTGAGCGACACACATGTGAATTAGTTTACAAAGTAGTGCTTTGCTTTTCTGTTCTTTCGTTGTAAATTTGTTCCTGTGCTGTACAGTGCGTGATATCACTTTTCAGTTTTCCTTTTATAATAATTGAACAGGCGACACGTATGGGAATTAGTTTACAAAGTTGTGCTTTGCTTTTCTGTTCTTTCGTTGGAAACTTGTTCCTTTACTGTACAGTGCATTATATCACTTTTCAGTTTTCCTGTTATAATAATTGAACAGGCGAAATGTATGTGAATTAGTTTACAAAGTTGTGCTTTGCTTTTCTGTTCTTTCATTGGAAACTTGTTCCTGTGCTGTACAATGCGTTATATCACTTTTCAATTTTCCTGTTATAATAATTGAACGGGTGACACGTATGTGATTTAGTTTACAAAGTTGTGCTTTGCGTTTCTGTTCTTTCGATGGAAACTTGTTTCTGTGTCATACAGTGCGAGATAACACTTTTCAGTTTTCCAGTATTCCTAAATGAGCGAGCGACACACATGTGATTTAGTTTACAAAGTAGTGCTTTGGGTTTCTGTTCTTCTGTTGGAAACTTGTTTCTGTGCTGTACAGTGTGATATATCACTTTTCAGTTTTCCTGTTGTAATAATTGAACGGGCGACACGTATGTCATTTAGTTTACAAAGTTGTGCTTTGCCGTTCTGTTCTTTCAAAGGACACTTGTTTCTGTGCCGTACAATGCAAGAGAACAATTTTCACTTTTCCTGTATTCCTAAATGAGTGAGCGACACACATGTGATTCCATTTATAAGTAGGGCTATGCTTTTCTTTGGAAACTTGTTCCTGTGCTCTACAGTGCGTTATATCACTTTAAAGGTTTCATGTATTCCTGATTGAGCGAGTGACACACATGTGATATAGTTTACAAAGTAGTGGTTTACATTCACGTTCTTTCATTGGAATCTTGTTCCTGTTAGGAACAAGTTAGGGTTAGGATTAGGGTTAGGGTTAGGGTTAGGGTTAGGGTTAGGTCAGGGCTGGGTAAGGGATGGGTTAGGGTTAGGGTTAGGGTTATGGTTAGGGCTAGGGTGAGGTCCGGGCTGGGTAAGGGATGAGTTAGGGTTAGGGATAGGGTTAGGGTTAGGGTTAGGGTTAGGTGTTACCGTTAGGGTTAGGGTTATGGTTAGTGTTAGCGTTAGGGTTAGGGTTAGGGGGTTAGGGGGTTAGGGATAGGTTTAGGGTTAGTGTTAGGGTTTGGGTTAGTGTTAGGGTTAGGGTTAGTGTTAGGGGTTTAGGTTTAGGATTATATCGCTTTTCAGTTTTCCTGTATTCCTAATTGAGCGAGTGACACACATGTGATATAGTTTACAAAGTAGTGGTTTACATTCACGTTCTTTCGTTGGAAAGTTGTTCCTGTTAGGAACAAGTTAGGGTTAGGATTAGGGTTAGGGTTAGGGTTAGGGCTAGGGTTAGGTCAGGGCTGCGTAAGGGATGGGTTAGTGTTAGGGCTGGGTTAGGGTTAGGGTTATGGTTACGGCTAGGGTTAGGTCCGGGTTGGGTAAGGGATGGGTTAGGGTTAGGGTTAGGGTTAGGGTTAGGGTTAGGGTTAGGGTTAGGTGTTACGGTTAGGGTTAGGGTTAGGGTGAGAGTTAGGGTTAGGGTTAGGGTTAGGGGTTTATGGTTAGGGTTAGGGTTAGGGTTAGGGTTATATCACTTTTCAGTTTTCCTGTTATAATAATTGAACAGGCGACACATATGTGAATTAGTTTACAAAGTTGTGCTTTGCGTATCTGTTCTTTCGATGGAAACTTGTTTCTTTGCCTTACAGTGCGAGATAACACTTTTAAGTTTTCCTGTATTCCTAATTGAGCGAGCGACACACAGGTGATTCCGTTTAAAAGTAGTGCTTTGCTATTCTGTTCTTTCATTTGAAACTTGTTCCTGTGCTGGACAGTGAGATATATCACTTTTCAGTTTTCCTGTATTCCTAATGGAGTGAGCGAAACACATGTGAATTAGTTTACAAAGTAGTGCTTTGCTTTTCTGTTCTTTCGTTGTAAATTTGTTCCTGTGCTGTACAGTGCGTGATATCACTTTTCAGTTTTCCTGTTATAATAATTGAACAGGCGACACGTATGGGAATTAGTTTACAAAGTTGTGCTTTGCTTTTCTGTTCTTTCGTTGGAAACTTGTTCCTTTACTGTACAGTGCATTATATCACTTTTCAGTTTTCCTGTTATAATAATTGAACAGGCAAAACGTATGTGAATTAGTTTACAAAGTTGTGCTTTGCTTTTCTGTTCTTTCATTGGAAACATGTGATTTAGTTTACAAAGTAGTGATTCCGTTTAAAAGTAGTGCTTTGCTATTCTGTTCTTTCATTTTAAACTTGGTCCTGTGCTGTACAGTGAGATATATCACTTTTCAGTTTTCCTGTATTCCTAATGGAGTGAGCGACACACATGTGAATTAGTTTACAAAGTAGTGCTTTGCTTTTCTGTTCTTTCGTTGTAAAATTGTTCCTGTGTTTTACAGTGCATTATATCACTTTTCAGTTAATTGAACAGGCGACACGTATGTGAATTAGTTTACAAAGTTGTGCTTTGCTTGTCTGTTCTTTCGTTTGAAACTTGTTCCTATGCTGTACAGTGTGTTATATCACTTTTCAGTTTTCCTGTTATAATAATTGAACAGGCGACACGTATGTGATTTAGTTTACAAAGTTGTGCTTTGCGTTTCTCTTCTTTCGATGGAAACTTGTTTCTGTGCCATACAGTGAGAGATAACACTTTTCAGTTTTCCAGTATTCCTAAATGAGCGAGCGACACACATGTGATTTAGTTTACAAAGTAGTGCTTTGGGTTTCTGTTCTTCTGTTGGAAACTTGTTTCTGTGCTGTATAGTGTGATATATCACTTTTCAGTTTTCCTGTTGTAATAATTGAACGGGCGACACGTATGTCATTTAGTTTACAAAGTTGTGCTTTGCCATTCTGTTCGTTCGAAGGACCCTTGTTTCTGTGCCGTACAATGCGAGAGAACACTTTTCAGTTTTCCTGTGTTCCTAAATGAGCGAGCGACACACATGTGATTCCATTTAAAAGTAGGGCTTTGCTTTTCTTTGGAAACTTGTTCCTGTGCTGTACAGTGCGATATATCACTTTTCAGTTTTCCTGTATTCCTAATTGATCGAGTGACACACATGTGATAAAGTTTACAAAGTAGTGGTTTACACTCACATTCTTTTGTTGGAAACTTGTTCCTGTTAGGAACAAGTTAGTTTTAGGATTATGGTTAGGGTTAGGGTTAGGGCTAGGGTTAGGTCATGGCTGGGTAAGGGATGGGATAGGGTTAGGGTTAGGGTTAGGGTTTGGGTTAGGTCATGGCTGGTTAAGGGATGGGTTAGAGTTAGGTTTAGGGTTAGGGTTATGGATAGGGCTAGGTTTAGGTCCGAGCTGTGTAAGGGATGGGTAAGGGTTAGGGTTAGGGTTAGGGTTAGGGTTAGCTGTTACGTTTAGGGTTACGGTTAGGGTTAAGGTTAGGGTTAGTGTTAGGGTTAGTGTTAGCGTTAGGGGGTTAGGGTTAGGGTTAGGGTTAGAGTTAGGGTTAGGTTTAGGGTTATATCACTTTTCAGTGTTCCTGTTATAATAATTGAACAGGCGACACATATGTGAATTAGTTTACAAAGTTGTGCTTTGCGTATCTGTTCTTTCGATGGAAACTTTTTTCTTTGCCTTACAGTGCGAGATAACACTTTTAAGTTTTGCTGTATTCCTAATTGAGCGAGCGACACACAGGTGATTCCATTTAAAAGTAGTACTTTGCTATTCTGTTCTTTCATTTGAAACTTGGTCCTGTGCTGTACAGTGAGATATATCACTTTTCAGTTTTCCTGTATTCCTAATGGAGTGAGCGACACACATGTGAATTAGTTTAAAATGTAGTGCTTTGCTTTTCTCTTCTTTCGTTGTAAATTTGTTCCTGTGCTGTACAGTGCGATATATCACTTTTCCGTTTTCCTGTTATAATAATCGAACAGGCGACACGTATGTGAATTAGTTTACAAAGTAATGTTTTGCATTTCTGTTCTTTCGTTGTAAAATTGTTCCTGTGTTTTACAGTGCGTTATATCACTTTTCAGTTTTCCTGTTATAATAATTGAACAGGCGACACGTATGTGAATTAGTTTACAAAGTTGTGCTTTGCTTTTCTGTTCTTTCGTTGGAAACTTGTTCCTGTGCTGTACAGTGCATTATATCACTTTTCAGTTTTCCTGTTATAATAATTGAACGGGCGACACGTATGTCATTTACTTTACAAAGCTGTGCATTGTGTTTCTGTTCTTTCGAGGGACCCTTGTTTCTGTGCCGTACAATGCGAGAAAACACTTTTCAGTTTTCCTGTATTCCTAAATGAGCGAGCGACACACATGTGATTCCATTTAAAAGTAGGGTGTTGCTTTTCTTTGGAAACTTGTTCCTGTGCTGTACAGTGCGATATATCACTTTTCAGTTTTCCTGTATTCCTAATTGAGCGAGGGACACACATGTGATATAGTTTACAAAGTAGTGGTTTACATTCACGTTCTTTCGTTGGAAACTTGTTCCTGTTAGGAACAAGCTAGGGTTAGGAATAGGGTTAGGGTTAGGGTTAGGGCTAGGGTTAGGTCAGGGCTGGGTAAGGGATGGGTTAGGTTTAGATTAGGGTTAGGGTTATGGTTAGGGCTAGGGTTAGGTCCGGGCTGGGTAAGGGATGGGTTAGGGTTAGGGTTAGGTTTAGGGTTAGGGGGTTAGGGTTAGGGTTAGGGTTAGGGTTAGGGTTATATCACTTTTCAGTTTTCCTGTTATAATAATTGAACAGGTGACACATATGTGAATTAGTTTACAAAGTTGTGATTTGCGTATCTGTTCTTTCGATGGAAACTTGTTTCTTTGCCTTACCGTGCGAGATAACACTTTTAAGTTTTCCTGTATTCCTAATTGAGCAAGCGACACACAGGTGATTCCGTTTAAAAGTAGTGCTTTGCTATTCTGTTCTTTCATTTGAAACTTGGTCCTGCGCTGTACAGTGAGATATATCACTTTTCAGTTTTCTTGTATTCCTAATGGAGTGAGCGACACACATGTGAATTAGTTTACAAAGTACTGCTTTACTTTTCTGTTCTTTCGTTGTAAATTTGTTCCTGTGCTGTACAGTGCGTTATATCACTTTTCAGTTTTCCTGTTATAATAATTAAACAGGCGACACGTATGTGAATTAGTTTACACAGTTGTGCTTTGCTTTTCTATTCTTTCGTTGGAAACTTCTTCCTGTGCTGTATAGTGCGTTATATCACTTTTCAGTTTTCCTGTTACAATAATTGAACAGGCGACACGTATGTGAATTAGTTTACAAAGTAATGTTTTGCTTTTCTGTTCTTTCGTTGGAAAATTGTTCCTGTGTTTTACAGTGCGTTATATCACTTTTCAGTTTTCCTGTTATAATAATTGAACAGGCGACACGTATGGGAATTAGTTTACAAAGTTGTGCTATGCTTTTCTGTTCTTTCGTTGAAAACTTGTTCCTGTGCTGTACAGTGCATTATATCACTTTTCAGTTTTCCTGCTATAATAATTGAACAGGCGACACGTATGTGAATTACTTTACAAAGTTGTGCTTTGCTTTTCTGTTCTTTCGTTGGAAACTTGTTCCTGTGCTGTACAATGCGTTATATCACTTTTCAGTTTTCCTGTTATAATAATTGAACGGATGACACGTATGTGAATTACTTTACAAAGTTGTGCTTTGCTTTTCTGTTCTTTCGTTGGAAACTTGTTCCTGTGTTGTACAATGCGTTATATCACTTTTCAGTTTTCCTGTTATAATAATTGAACGGGCGACACGTATATGATTTAGTTTACAAAGTTGTTCATTGCGTTTCTGTTCTTTCGAAGGACCCTTGTTTCTGTGCCGTACAATGCGAGAGAACACTTTTCAGTTTTCCTGTATTCCTAAATGAGCGAGCGACACACATGTGATTCCATTTAAAAGTAGGGCTTTGCTTTTCTTTGGAAACTTGTTCCTGTGCTGTACAGTGCGATATTTCACTTTTCAGTTTTCCTGTATTCCTAATTGAGCGAGGGACACACATGTGATATAGTTTACAAAGTAGTGGTTTACATTCACGTTCTTTCGTTGGAAACTTGTTCCTGTTAGGAACAAGTTAGGTTTAGGATTAGGGTTAGGGTTAGGGTTAGGGCTAGGGTTAGGTCCGGGCTGGGTAAGGGATGGGTTAGTTTTAGGGTTAGGGTTAGGGTTAGGGTTCGGGTTAGGTGTTACGTTTAGGGTTACGGTTAGAGTTAGGGTTAGGGTTAGGGTTAGGGGATTAGGGTTAGGGTTAGGGTTAGGGTTATATCACTTTTCAGTTTTCCTGTTATAATAATTGAACAGGCGACACATATGTGAATTAGTTTACAAAGTTGTGCTTTGCTTTTCTGTTCTTTCGTTGGAAACTTGTTCCTGTGCTGTACAGTGCGATATATCACTTTTCAGTTTTCCTGTATTCCTAATTGAGCGAGGGACACACATGTGATATAGTTTGCAAGGTAGTGGTTTACATTCACGTTCTTTCGTTGGAAACTTGTTCCTGTTAGGAACAAGTTAGGGTTAGGATTAGGGTTAGGGTTAGTTTTAGGGCTAGGGTTAGGTCATGGCTGGGTAAGGGATGGGTTAGAATTAGGGTTAGGGTTAGGGTTATGGATAGGGCTAGGTTTAGGTCCGGGCTGGGTAAGGGATGGGTTAGGGTTAGGGTTAGGGTTAGGGTTAGGGTTAGGTGTTACGGTTAGGGTTACGGTTATGGTTAGGGTTAGGGTTAGGGTTAGTGTTAGGGTTAGGGTTAGCGTTAGGGGGTTAGTGTTAGGGTTAGGGTTAGGGTTAGGGTTAGGGTTAGGTTTAGGGTTATATCACTTTTCAGTTTTCCTGTTATAATAATTGAACAGGCGACACATATGTGAATTAGTTTACAAAGTTGTGCTTTGCGTATCTGTTCTTTCGATGGAAACTTGTTTCCTTGCCTTACAGTGCGAGATAACACTTTTAAGTTTTCCTGTATTCCTAATTGAGCGAGCGACACAGAGGTGATTCCGTTTAAAAGTAGTGCTTTGCTATTCTGTTCTTTCATTTGAAACTTGGTCCTGTGCTGTACAGTGAGATATATCTCTTTTCAGTTTCCCTGTATTCCTAATGGAGTGAGCGACACACATGTGAATTAGTTTAAAATTTAGTGCTTTGCTTTTCTGTTCTTTCGTTGTAAATTTGTTCCTGTGCTGTACAGTGCGATATATCACTTTTCCGTTTTCCTGTTATAATAATCAAACAGGCGACACGTATGTGAATTAGTTTACAAAGTAATGTTTTGCATTTCTGTTCTTTCGTTGTAAAACTGTTCCTCTGTTTTACAGTGCGTTATATCACTTTTCAGTTTTCCTGTTATATTAATTGAACAGGCGACACGTATGGGAATTAGTTTACAAAGTTGTGCTTTGCTTTTCTGTTCTTTCGTTGGAAACTTGTTCCTGTGCTGTACAATGAGTTATATTACTTTTCAGTTTTCTTATTATAATAATTGAACGGGCGACACATATGTGATTTAGTTTACAAAGGTGTGCTTTGCGTTTCTGTTCTTACAATGGAAACTTGTTTCTGTGCCATACAGTGTGAGATAACACTTTTCAGTATTCCAGTATTCCTAAATGAGCAAGCGACACACATGTGATTTAGTTTACAAAGTAGTGCTTTGGGTTTCTGTTCTTCTGTTGGAAACTTGTTTCTGTGTTGTACAATGAGTTATATCACTTTTCCGTTTTCCTGTTATAATAATCGAACAGGCGACACGTATGTGAATTAGTTTACAAAGTAATGTTTTGCATATCTGTTCATTCGTTGTAAAATTGTTCCTGTGTTTTACAGTGCGTTATATCACTTTTCAGTTTTCCTGGTATAATGATTGAACAGGCGACACGTATGTGAATTACTTTACAAAGTTGTGCTTTGCTTTTCTGTTCTTTCGTTGGAAACATGTTCCTGTACTGTACAATGCGTTATATCACTTTTCAGTTTTCCTGTTATAATAATTGAACGGGTGACACGTATGTGATTTAGTTTACAAAGTTGTGCATTGCGTTTCTGTTCTTTCGAAGGACTCTTGTTTCTGTGCCGTACAATGCAAGAGAACAATTTTCAGTTTTCCTGTATTCCTAAATGAGCGAGCGACACACATGTGATTCCATTTAAAAGTAGGGCTTTGCTTTTCTTTAGAAACTTGTTACTTTGCTGTACAGTGCGATATATCACTTTTCAGTTTTCCTGTATTCCTAATTGAGCGAGGGACACACATGTGATATAGTTTACAAAGTAGTGGTTTACATTCACGTTCTTTCGTTGGAAACTTGTTCCTGTTAGGAACAAGTTAGGGTTAGGATTAGGGTTAGGGTTAAGGTTAGGGCTAGGGTTAGGTCCGGGCTGGGTAAGGGATGGGTTAGGGTTAGGGTAAGGGTTAGGGTTAGTGTTAGGGTTAGGGTTAGGGTTAGGTGTTACGGTTAGGGTTACGGTTAGGGTTAGGGTTAGGGTTAGGTTTAGGGTTAGGGTTAGGGGGTTAGGGTTAGGGTTAGCGTTAGGGTTAGGGTTATATCACTTTTCAGTTTTCCTGTTATAATAATTGAACAGGCGACACGTATGTGAATTAGATTACAAAGTTGTGCTTTGCTTTTCTGTTCTTTCTTTGGAAACTTGTTCCTGTGCTGTACAGTGCATTATATCACTTTTCAGTTTTCCTGTTATAATAATTGAACAGGCGACACGTTTGGGAATTAGTTTACAAAGTTGTGCTTTGCTTTTCTGTTCTTTCGTTGGAAACTTGTTCCTGTGCTGTACAATGAGTTATATCACTTTTCAGTTTTCCTATTATAATAATTGAACGGGCGACACGTATGTGATTTAGTTTACAAAGGTGTGCTTCGCGTTTCTGTTTTTCAATGGAAACTTGTTTCTGTGCCATACAGTGCGAGATAACACTTTTCAGTTTTCCAGTATTCCTAAATGAGCGAGCGACACACATGTGATTTAGTTTACAAAGTAGTGCTTTGGGTTTCTGTTCTTCTGTTGGAAACTTGTTTCTGTGCTGTACAGTGTGATATATCACTTTTTTCAGTTTTCCTGTTGTAATAATTGAACGGGCGACACTTATGTCATTTAGTTTACAAAGTTGTGCTTTACCGTTCTGTTCTTTCGAAGGACCCTTGTTTCTGTGCCGTACAATGCGAGAGAACACTTTTCAGTTTTCCTGTATTCCTAAATGAGCGAGCCACACACATGTGATTCCATTTAAAAGTAGGGCTTTGCTTTTCTTTGGAAACTTGTTCCTGTGCTGTACAGTGCGATATATCACTTTTCAGTTTTCCTGTATTCCTAATTGAGCGAGTGACACACATGTGATATAGTTTACAAAGTAGTGGTTTACATTCATGTTCTTTCGTTGGAAACTTGTTCCTGTTAGGAACAAGTTAGGGTTAGGATTAGGGTTAGGGTTAGGGTTAGGGCTAGGGTTGGGTCATGGCTGGGTAAGGGATGGGTTAGAGTTAGGGTTAGGGTTAGGGTTATGGATAGGGCTAGGTTTAGGTCCGGGCTGGGTAAAGGATGGGTTAGGGTTAGGGTTACGGTTAGGGTTAGGATTGGGGTTAGTGTTAAGGTTAGGGTTAGCGTTAGGGGGTTAGGGTTAGGGTTAGGGTTAGGTTTAGGGTTATATCACTTTTCAGTTTTCCTGTTATAATAATTGAACAAACGACACATAGTGAATTAGTTTACAAAGTTGTGCATTGCGTATCTGTTCTTTCGATGGAAACTTGTTTCTTTGCCTTACAGTGCGAGATAACACTTTTAAGTTTTCCTGTATTCCTAATTTAGCGAGCGACACACAGGTGATTCCGTTTAAAAGTAGTGCTTTGCTATTCTGTTCTTTCATTTGAAACTTGGTCCTGTGCTGTACAGTGAGATATATCACTTTTCAGTTTTCCTATATTCCTAATGGAGTGAGCGACACACATGTGAATTAGTTTAAAATGTAGTGCTTTGCTTTTCTGTTCTTTCGTTGTAAATTTGTTCCTAGGCTGTACAGTGCGATATATCACTTTAACGTTTTCCTGTTATAATAATCAAACAGGCGACACGTATGTGAATTAGTTTACAAAGTAATGTTTTGCATTTCTGTTCTTTCGTTGTAAAATTGTTCCTGTGTTTTACAGTGCGTTATATCACTTTTCAGTTTTCCTGTTATAATAATTGAACAGGCGACACGTATGGGAATTAGTTTACAAAGTTGTGCTTTGCTTTTCTGTTCTTTCGTTGGAAACTTGTTCCTGTGCTGTACAGTGCATTATATCACTTTTCAGTTTTCCTCTTATAATAATTGAACAGGCGACACGTATGTGAATTAGTTTACAAAGATGTGCTTTGCTTTTTTGTTCTTTCGTTTGAAACTTGTTCCTGTGCTGTACAGTGCGTTATATCACTTTTCAGTTTTCCTGCTATAATAATTGAACAGGCGACACGTATGTGAATTACTTTACAAAGTTGTGCTTTGCTTTTCTGTTCTTTCGTTGGAAACTTGTTCCTGTGCTGTACAATGCGTTATATCACTTTTCAGTTTTCCTGTTATAATAATTGAATGGGCGACACGTATGTGATTTAGTTTACAAAGTTGTGCTTTGCTTTTCTGTTCTTTCGAAGGACCCTTGTTTCTGTGCCGTACAATGCGAGAGAACACTTTTCAGTTTTCCTGTATTCCTAAATGAGCGAGCGACGCACATGGGATTCCATTTAAAAGTAGGGCTTTGCTTTTCTTTGGAAACTTGTTCCTGTGCTGTACAGTGCGATATTTCACTTTTCAGTTTTCCTGTATTCCTAATTGAGCGAGGGACACACATGTGATATAGTTTACAAAGTAGTGGTTTACATTCACGTTCTTTCGTTGGAAACTTGTTCCTGTTAGGAACAAGTTAGGTTTAGGATTAGGGTTAGGGTTAGGGTTAGGGCTAGGGTTAGGTCCGGGCTGGGTAAGGGATGGGTTAGTTTTAGGGTTAGGGTTAGGGTTAGGGTTCGGGTTAGGTGTTACGTTTAGGGTTACGGTTAGGGTTAGGGTTAGGGTTAGGGTTAGGGGATTAGGGTTAGGGTTAGGGTTAGGGTTATATCACTTTTCAGTTTTCCTGTTATAATAATTGAACAGGCGACACATATGTGAATTAGTTTACAAAGTTGTGCTTTGCTTTTCTGTTCTTTCGTTGGAAACTTGTTCCTGTGCTGTACAGTGCGATATATCACTTTTCAGTTTTCCTGTATTCCTAATTGAGCGAGGGACACACATGTGATATAGTTTGCAAGGTAGTGGTTTACATTCACGTTCTTTCGTTGGAAACTTGTTCCTGTTAGGAACAAGTTAGGGTTAGGATTAGGGTTAGGGTTAGTTTTAGGGCTAGGGTTAGGTCATGGCTGGGTAAGGGATGGGTTAGAATTAGGGTTAGGGTTAGGGTTATGGATAGGGCTAGGTTTAGGTCCGGGCTGGGTAAGGGATGGGTTAGGGTTAGGGTTAGGGTTAGGGTTAGGGTTAGGTGTTACGGTTAGGGTTACGGTTATGGTTAGGGTTAGGGTTAGGGTTAGTGTTAGGGTTAGGGTTAGCGTTAGGGGGTTAGTGTTAGGGTTAGGGTTAGGGTTAGGGTTAGGGTTAGGTTTAGGGTTATATCACTTTTCAGTTTTCCTGTTATAATAATTGAACAGGCGACACATATGTGAATTAGTTTACAAAGTTGTGCTTTGCGTATCTGTTCTTTCGATGGAAACTTGTTTCCTTGCCTTACAGTGCGAGATAACACTTTTAAGTTTTCCTGTATTCCTAATTGAGCGAGCGACACAGAGGTGATTCCGTTTGAAAGTAGTGCTTTGCTATTCTGTTCTTTCATTTGAAACTTGGTCCTGTGCTGTACAGTGAGATATATCTCTTTTCAGTTTCCCTGTATTCCTAATGGAGTGAGCGACACACATGTGAATTAGTTTAAAATTTAGTGCTTTGCTTTTCTGTTCTTTCGTTGTAAATTTGTTCCTGTGCTGTACAGTGCGATATATCACTTTTCCGTTTTCCTGTTATAATAATCGAACAGGCGACACGTATGTGAATTAGTTTACAAAGTAATGTTTTGCATTTCTGTTCTTTCGTTGTAAAACTGTTCCTCTGTTTTACAGTGCGTTATATCACTTTTCAGTTTTCCTGTTATATTAATTGAACAGGCGACACGTATGGGAATTAGTTTACAAAGTTGTGCTTTGCTTTTCTGTTCTTTCGTTGGAAACTTGTTCCTGTGCTGTACAATGAGTTATATTACTTTTCAGTTTTCTTATTATAATAATTGAACGGGCGACACATATGTGATTTAGTTTACAAAGGTGTGCTTTGCGTTTCTGTTCTTACAATGGAAACTTGTTTCTGTGCCATACAGTGTGAGATAACACTTTTCAGTATTCCAGTATTCCTAAATGAGCAAGCGACACACATGTGATTTAGTTTACAAAGTAGTGCTTTGGGTTTCTGTTCTTCTGTTGGAAACTTGTTTCTGTGTTGTACAATGAGTTATATCACTTTTCCGTTTTCCTGTTATAATAATCGAACAGGCGACACGTATGTGAATTAGTTTACAAAGTAATGTTTTGCATATCTGTTCATTCGTTGTAAAATTGTTCCTGTGTTTTACAGTGCGTTATATCACTTTTCAGTTTTCCTGGTATAATGATTGAACAGGCGACACGTATGTGAATTACTTTACAAAGTTGTGCTTTGCTTTTCTGTTCTTTCGTTGGAAACATGTTCCTGTACTGTACAATGCGTTATATCACTTTTCAGTTTTCCTGTTATAATAATTGAACGGGTGACACGTATGTGATTTAGTTTACAAAGTTGTGCATTGCGTTTCTGTTCTTTCGAAGGACTCTTGTTTCTGTGCCGTACAATGCAAGAGAACAATTTTCAGTTTTCCTGTATTCCTAAATGAGCGAGCGACACACATGTGATTCCATTTAAAAGTAGGGCTTTGCTTTTCTTTAGAAACTTGTTCCTGTGCTGTACAGTGCGATATATCACTTTTCAGTTTTCCTGTATTCCTAATTGAGCGAGGGACACACATGTGATATAGTTTACAAAGTAGTGGTTTACATTCACGTTCTTTCGTTGGAAACTTGTTCCTGTTAGGAACAAGTTAGGGTTAGGATTAGGGTTAGGGTTAAGGTTAGGGCTAGGGTTAGGTCCGGGCTGGGTAAGGGATGGGTTAGGGTTAGGGTAAGGGTTAGGGTTAGTGTTAGGGTTAGGGTTAGGGTTAGGTGTTACGGTTAGGGTTACGGTTAGGGTTAGGGTTAGGGTTAGGTTTAGGGTTAGGGTTAGGGGGTTAGGGTTAGGGTTAGCGTTAGGGTTAGGGTTATATCACTTTTCAGTTTTCCTGTTATAATAATTGAACAGGCGACACGTATGTGAATTAGATTACAAAGTTGTGCTTTGCTTTTCTGTTCTTTCTTTGGAAACTTGTTCCTGTGCTGTACAGTGCATTATATCACTTTTCAGTTTTCCTGTTATAATAATTGAACAGGCGACACGTTTGGGAATTAGTTTACAAAGTTGTGCTTTGCTTTTCTGTTCTTTCGTTGGAAACTTGTTCCTGTGCTGTACAATGAGTTATATCACTTTTCAGTTTTCCTATTATAATAATTGAACGGGCGACACGTATGTGATTTAGTTTACAAAGGTGTGCTTCGCGTTTCTGTTTTTCAATGGAAACTTGTTTCTGTGCCATACAGTGCGAGATAACACTTTTCAGTTTTCCAGTATTCCTAAATGAGCGAGCGACACACATGTGATTTAGTTTACAAAGTAGTGCTTTGGGTTTCTGTTCTTCTGTTGGAAACTTGTTTCTGTGCTGTACAGTGTGATATATCACTTTTTTCAGTTTTCCTGTTGTAATAATTGAACGGGCGACACTTATGTCATTTAGTTTACAAAGTTGTGCTTTACCGTTCTGTTCTTTCGAAGGACCCTTGTTTCTGTGCCGTACAATGCGAGAGAACACTTTTCAGTTTTCCTGTATTCCTAAATGAGCGAGCCACACACATGTGATTCCATTTAAAAGTAGGGCTTTGCTTTTCTTTGGAAACTTGTTCCTGTGCTGTACAGTGCGATATATCACTTTTCAGTTTTCCTGTATTCCTAATTGAGCGAGTGACACACATGTGATATAGTTTACAAAGTAGTGGTTTACATTCATGTTCTTTCGTTGGAAACTTGTTCCTGTTAGGAACAAGTTAGGGTTAGGATTAGGGTTAGGGTTAGGGTTAGGGCTAGGGTTGGGTCATGGCTGGGTAAGGGATGGGTTAGAGTTAGGGTTAGGGTTAGGGTTATGGATAGGGCTAGGTTTAGGTCCGGGCTGGGTAAAGGATGGGTTAGGGTTAGGGTTACGGTTAGGGTTAGGATTGGGGTTAGTGTTAAGGTTAGGGTTAGCGTTAGGGGGTTAGGGTTAGGGTTAGGGTTAGGTTTAGGGTTATATCACTTTTCAGTTTTCCTGTTATAATAATTGAACAAACGACACATAGTGAATTAGTTTACAAAGTTGTGCATTGCGTATCTGTTCTTTCGATGGAAACTTGTTTCTTTGCCTTACAGTGCGAGATAACACTTTTAAGTTTTCCTGTATTCCTAATTTAGCGAGCGACACACAGGTGATTCCGTTTAAAAGTAGTGCTTTGCTATTCTGTTCTTTCATTTGAAACTTGGTCCTGTGCTGTACAGTGAGATATATCACTTTTCAGTTTTCCTATATTCCTAATGGAGTGAGCGACACACATGTGAATTAGTTTAAAATGTAGTGCTTTGCTTTTCTGTTCTTTCGTTGTAAATTTGTTCCTAGGCTGTACAGTGCGATATATCACTTTAACGTTTTCCTGTTATAATAATCAAACAGGCGACACGTATGTGAATTAGTTTACAAAGTAATGTTTTGCATTTCTGTTCTTTCGTTGTAAAATTGTTCCTGTGTTTTACAGTGCGTTATATCACTTTTCAGTTTTCCTGTTATAATAATTGAACAGGCGACACGTATGGGAATTAGTTTACAAAGTTGTGCTTTGCTTTTCTGTTCTTTCGTTGGAAACTTGTTCCTGTGCTGTACAGTGCATTATATCACTTTTCAGTTTTCCTCTTATAATAATTGAACAGGCGACACGTATGTGAATTAGTTTACAAAGATGTGCTTTGCTTTTTTGTTCTTTCGTTTGAAACTTGTTCCTGTGCTGTACAGTGCGTTATATCACTTTTCAGTTTTCCTGCTATAATAATTGAACAGGCGACACGTATGTGAATTACTTTACAAAGTTGTGCTTTGCTTTTCTGTTCTTTCGTTGGAAACTTGTTCCTGTGCTGTACAATGCGTTATATCACTTTTCAGTTTTCCTGTTATAATAATTGAATGGGCGACACGTATGTGATTTAGTTTACAAAGTTGTGCTTTGCTTTTCTGTTCTTTCGAAGGACCCTTGTTTCTGTGCCGTACAATGCGAGAGAACACTTTTCAGTTTTCCTGTATTCCTAAATGAGCGAGCGACGCACATGGGATTCCATTTAAAAGTAGGGCTTTGCTTTTCTTTGGAAACTTGTTCCTGTGCTGTACAGTGCGATATATAACTTTTCAGTTTTCCTGTATTCCTAATTGAGCGAGGGACACACATGTGATATAGTTTACAAAGTAGTGGTTTACATTCACGTTCTTTCGTTGGAAACTTGTTCCTGTTAGGAACAAGTTAGGGTTAGGATTAGGGTTAGGGTTAGGGTTAGGGCTAGGGTTAGGTCCGGGCTGGGTAAGGGATGGGTTAGGGTTAGGGTTAGGGTTAGGGTTAGGTGTTACGGTTAGGGTTACGGTTAGGGTTAGGGTTAGGGTTAGGGTTAGGGTTAGGGTTAGGGGGTTAGGTTTAGGGTTAGGGTTAGGGTTAGGGTTATATCACTTTTCAGTTTTCCTGTTATAATAATTGAACAGGCGACACGTATGTGAATTAGTTTACAAAGTTGTGCTTTACTTTTCTGTTCTTTTGTTGGAAACTTGTTCCTGTGCTGTACAGTGCGTTATATCACTTTTCAGTTTTCCTGTTATAATAATTGAACAGGCGACACGTATGGGAATTAGTTTACAAGTTGTGCTTTGCCTTTCTGTTCTTTGGTTGGAAACTTGTTCATGTGCTGTACAATGAGTTATATCACTTTTCAGTTTTCCTATTATAATAATTGAACGCGCGACACATATGTGATTTAGTTTACAAAGGTGTGCTTTGCGTTTCTGTTCTTTCAATGGAAACTTGTTTCTGTGCCATACAGTGCGAGATAACACTTTTCAGTTTTCCAGTATTCCTAAATGAGCGAGCGACACACATGTGATTTAGTTTACAAAGTAGTGCTTTGGGTTTCTGTTCTTCTGTTGGAAACTTGTTTCTGTGCTGTACAGTGTGATATATCACTTTTCAGTTTTCCTGTTGTAATAATTGAACGGGCGACACGTATGTCATTTAGTTTACAAAGTTGTGCTTTGCCGTTCTGTTCTTTCGAAGGACCCTTGTTTCTGTGCCATACAATGCAAGAGAACACTTTTCAGTTTTCCTGTATTCCTAATTGATCGAGTGACACACATGTGACATAGTTTACAAAGTAGTGGTTTACATTCACGTTCTTTCGTTGGAAACTTGTTCCTGTTAGGAACAAGTTAGTTTTAGGATTATGGTTAGGGTTAGGGTTAGGGCTAGGGTTAGGTCATGGCTGGGTAAGGGATGTGTTAGGGTTAGGGTTAGGGTTAGGGTTTGGGTTAGGTCATGGCTAGTTAAGGGATGGGTTAGAGTTAGGGTTAGGGTTAGGGTTATGGATAGGGCTAGGTTTAGGTCCGAGCTGTGTAAGGGATGGGTAAGGGTTAGGGTTAGGGTTAGGGTTAGGGTTAGCTGTTACGTTTAGGGTTACGGTTAGGGTTAGGGTTAGGGTTAGTGTTAGGGTTAGGGTTAGCGTTAGGGGGTTAGGGTTAGGGTTAGGGTTAGAGTTAGGGTTAGGTTTAGGGTTATATCACTTTTCAGTTTTCCTGTTATAATAATTGAACAGGCGACACATATGTGAATTAGTTTACAAAGTTGTGCTTTGCGTATCTGTTCTTTCGATGGAAACTTGTTTCTTTGCCTTACAGTGCGAGATAACACTTTTAAGTTTTGCTGTATTCCTAATTGAGCGAGCGACACACAGGTGATTCCATTTAAAAGTAGTGCTTTGCTATTCTGTTCTTTCATTTGAAACTTGGTCCTGTGCTGTACAGTGAGATATATCACTTTTCAGTTTTCCTGTATTCCTAATGGAGTGAGCGACACACATGTGAATTAGTTTAAAATGTAGTGCTTTGCTTTTCTCTTCTTTCGTTGTAAATTTGTTCCTGTGCTGTACAGTGCGATATATCACTTTTCCGTTTTCCTGTTATAATAATCGAACAGGCGACACGTATGTGAATTAGTTTACAAAGTAATGTTTTGCATTTCTGTTCTTTCGTTGTAAAATTGTTCCTGTGTTTTACAGTGCGTTATATCACTTTTCAGTTTTCCTGCTATAATAATTGAACAGGCGACACGTATGTGAATTAGTTTACAAAGTTGTGCTTTGCTTTTCTGTTCTTTCGTTGGAAACTTGTTCCTGTGCTGTACAGTGCATTATATCACTTTTCAGTTTTCCTGTTATAATAATTGAACGGGCGACACGTATGTGATTTACTTTACAAAGTTGTGCATTGCGTTTCTGTTCTTTCGAAGGACCCTTGTTTCTGTGCCGTACAATGCGAGAGAACACTTTTCAGTTTTCCTGTATTCCTAAATGAGCGAGCGACACACATGTGATTTCATTTAAAAGTAGGGTTTTGGTTTTCTTTGGAAACTTGTTTCTGTGCCGTACAATGCGAGAGAACACTTTTCAGTTTTCCTGTATTCCTAATTGAGCGAGGGACACACATGTGATATAGTTTACAAAGTAGTGGTTTACATTCACGTTCTTTCGTTGGAAACTTGTTCCTGTTAGGAACAAGCTAGGGTTAGGAATAGGGTTAGGGTTAGGGTTAGGGCTAGGGTTAGGTCAGGGCTGGGTAAGGGATGGGTTAGGGTTAGATTAGGGTTAGGGTTATGGGTAGGGCTAGGGTTAGGTCCGGGCTGGGTAAGGGATGGGTTAGGGTTAGGGTTAGAATTAGGGTTAGGGGGTTAGGGTTAGGGTTAGGGTTAGGGTTAGGGTTAGGGTTAGGGTTATATCACTTTTCAGTTTTCTTGTTATAATAATTGAACAGGTGACACATATGTGAATTAGTTTACAAAGTTGTGATTTGCGTATCTGTTCTTTCGATGGAAACTTGTTTCTTTGCCTTACCGTGCGAGATAACACTTTTAAGTTTTCCTGTATTCCTAATTGAGCAAGCGACACACAGGTGATTCCGTTTAAAAGTAGTGCTTTGCTATTCTGTTCTTTCATTTGAAACTTGGTCCTGCGCTGTACAGTGAGATATATCACTTTTCAGTTTTCCTGTATTCCTAATGGAGTGAGCGACACACATGTGAATTAGTTTACAAAGTACTGCTTTACTTTTCTGTTCTTTCGTTGTAAATTTGTTCCTGTGCTGTACAGTGCGTTATATCACTTTTCAGTTTTCCTGTTATAATAATCGAACAGGCGACACGTATGTGAATTAGTTTACAAAGTAATGTTTTGCATTTCTGTTCTTTCGTTGTAAAATTGTTCCTGTGTTTTACAGTGCGTTATATCACTTTTCAGTTTTCCTGTTATAATAATTGAACAGGCGACACGTATGGGAATTAGTTTACAAAGTTGTGCTTTGCTTTTCTGTTCTTTCGTTGGAAACTTGTTCCTGTGCTGTACAGTGCATTATATCACTTTTCAGTTTTCCTCTTATAATAATTGAACAGGCGACACGTATGTGAATTAGTTTACAAAGATGTGCTTTGCTTTTTTGTTCTTTCGTTTGAAACTTGTTCCTGTGCTGTACAGTGCGTTATATCACTTTTCAGTTTTCCTGCTATAATAATTGAACAGGCGACACGTATGTGAATTACTTTACAAAGTTGTGCTTTGCTTTTCTGTTCTTTCGTTGGAAACTTGTTCCTGTGCTGTACAATGCGTTATATCACTTTTCAGTTTTCCTGTTATAATAATTGAATGGGCGACACGTATGTGATTTAGTTTACAAAGTTGTGCTTTGCTTTTCTGTTCTTTCGAAGGACCCTTGTTTCTGTGCCGTACAATGCGAGAGAACACTTTTCAGTTTTCCTGTATTCCTAAATGAGCGAGCGACGCACATGGGATTCCATTTAAAAGTAGGGCTTTGCTTTTCTTTGGAAACTTGTTCCTGTGCTGTACAGTGCGATATATAACTTTTCAGTTTTCCTGTATTCCTAATTGAGCGAGGGACACACATGTGATATAGTTTACAAAGTAGTGGTTTACATTCACGTTCTTTCGTTGGAAACTTGTTCCTGTTAGGAACAAGTTAGGGTTAGGATTAGGGTTAGGGTTAGGGTTAGGGCTAGGGTTAGGTCCGGGCTGGGTAAGGGATGGGTTAGGGTTAGGGTTAGGGTTAGGGTTAGGTGTTACGGTTAGGGTTACGGTTAGGGTTAGGGTTAGGGTTAGGGTTAGGGTTAGGGTTAGGGGGTTAGGTTTAGGGTTAGGGTTAGGGTTAGGGTTATATCACTTTTCAGTTTTCCTGTTATAATAATTGAACAGGCGACACGTATGTGAATTAGTTTACAAAGTTGTGCTTTACTTTTCTGTTCTTTTGTTGGAAACTTGTTCCTGTGCTGTACAGTGCGTTATATCACTTTTCAGTTTTCCTGTTATAATAATTGAACAGGCGACACGTATGGGAATTAGTTTACAAGTTGTGCTTTGCCTTTCTGTTCTTTGGTTGGAAACTTGTTCATGTGCTGTACAATGAGTTATATCACTTTTCAGTTTTCCTATTATAATAATTGAACGCGCGACACATATGTGATTTAGTTTACAAAGGTGTGCTTTGCGTTTCTGTTCTTTCAATGGAAACTTGTTTCTGTGCCATACAGTGCGAGATAACACTTTTCAGTTTTCCAGTATTCCTAAATGAGCGAGCGACACACATGTGATTTAGTTTACAAAGTAGTGCTTTGGGTTTCTGTTCTTCTGTTGGAAACTTGTTTCTGTGCTGTACAGTGTGATATATCACTTTTCAGTTTTCCTGTTGTAATAATTGAACGGGCGACACGTATGTCATTTAGTTTACAAAGTTGTGCTTTGCCGTTCTGTTCTTTCGAAGGACCCTTGTTTCTGTGCCATACAATGCAAGAGAACACTTTTCAGTTTTCCTGTATTCCTAATTGATCGAGTGACACACATGTGACATAGTTTACAAAGTAGTGGTTTACATTCACGTTCTTTCGTTGGAAACTTGTTCCTGTTAGGAACAAGTTAGTTTTAGGATTATGGTTAGGGTTAGGGTTAGGGCTAGGGTTAGGTCATGGCTGGGTAAGGGATGTGTTAGGGTTAGGGTTAGGGTTAGGGTTTGGGTTAGGTCATGGCTAGTTAAGGGATGGGTTAGAGTTAGGGTTAGGGTTAGGGTTATGGATAGGGCTAGGTTTAGGTCCGAGCTGTGTAAGGGATGGGTAAGGGTTAGGGTTAGGGTTAGGGTTAGGGTTAGCTGTTACGTTTAGGGTTACGGTTAGGGTTAGGGTTAGGGTTAGTGTTAGGGTTAGGGTTAGCGTTAGGGGGTTAGGGTTAGGGTTAGGGTTAGAGTTAGGGTTAGGTTTAGGGTTATATCACTTTTCAGTTTTCCTGTTATAATAATTGAACAGGCGACACATATGTGAATTAGTTTACAAAGTTGTGCTTTGCGTATCTGTTCTTTCGATGGAAACTTGTTTCTTTGCCTTACAGTGCGAGATAACACTTTTAAGTTTTGCTGTATTCCTAATTGAGCGAGCGACACACAGGTGATTCCATTTAAAAGTAGTGCTTTGCTATTCTGTTCTTTCATTTGAAACTTGGTCCTGTGCTGTACAGTGAGATATATCACTTTTCAGTTTTCCTGTATTCCTAATGGAGTGAGCGACACACATGTGAATTAGTTTAAAATGTAGTGCTTTGCTTTTCTCTTCTTTCGTTGTAAATTTGTTCCTGTGCTGTACAGTGCGATATATCACTTTTCCGTTTTCCTGTTATAATAATCGAACAGGCGACACGTATGTGAATTAGTTTACAAAGTAATGTTTTGCATTTCTGTTCTTTCGTTGTAAAATTGTTCCTGTGTTTTACAGTGCGTTATATCACTTTTCAGTTTTCCTGCTATAATAATTGAACAGGCGACACGTATGTGAATTAGTTTACAAAGTTGTGCTTTGCTTTTCTGTTCTTTCGTTGGAAACTTGTTCCTGTGCTGTACAGTGCATTATATCACTTTTCAGTTTTCCTGTTATAATAATTGAACGGGCGACACGTATGTGATTTACTTTACAAAGTTGTGCATTGCGTTTCTGTTCTTTCGAAGGACCCTTGTTTCTGTGCCGTACAATGCGAGAGAACACTTTTCAGTTTTCCTGTATTCCTAAATGAGCGAGCGACACACATGTGATTTCATTTAAAAGTAGGGTTTTGGTTTTCTTTGGAAACTTGTTTCTGTGCCGTACAATGCGAGAGAACACTTTTCAGTTTTCCTGTATTCCTAATTGAGCGAGGGACACACATGTGATATAGTTTACAAAGTAGTGGTTTACATTCACGTTCTTTCGTTGGAAACTTGTTCCTGTTAGGAACAAGCTAGGGTTAGGAATAGGGTTAGGGTTAGGGTTAGGGCTAGGGTTAGGTCAGGGCTGGGTAAGGGATGGGTTAGGGTTAGATTAGGGTTAGGGTTATGGGTAGGGCTAGGGTTAGGTCCGGGCTGGGTAAGGGATGGGTTAGGGTTAGGGTTAGAATTAGGGTTAGGGGGTTAGGGTTAGGGTTAGGGTTAGGGTTAGGGTTAGGGTTAGGGTTATATCACTTTTCAGTTTTCTTGTTATAATAATTGAACAGGTGACACATATGTGAATTAGTTTACAAAGTTGTGATTTGCGTATCTGTTCTTTCGATGGAAACTTGTTTCTTTGCCTTACCGTGCGAGATAACACTTTTAAGTTTTCCTGTATTCCTAATTGAGCAAGCGACACACAGGTGATTCCGTTTAAAAGTAGTGCTTTGCTATTCTGTTCTTTCATTTGAAACTTGGTCCTGCGCTGTACAGTGAGATATATCACTTTTCAGTTTTCCTGTATTCCTAATGGAGTGAGCGACACACATGTGAATTAGTTTACAAAGTACTGCTTTACTTTTCTGTTCTTTCGTTGTAAATTTGTTCCTGTGCTGTACAGTGCGTTATATCACTTTTCAGTTTTCCTGTTATAATAATCGAACAGGCGACACGTATGTGAATTAGTTTACAAAGTAATGTTTTGCTTTTCTGTTCTTTCGTTGTAAAATTGTTCCTGTGTTTTACAGTGCGTTATATCACTTTTCAGGTTTCCTGTTATAATAATTGAACAGGCGACACGTACGGGAATTAGTTTACAAAGTTGTGCTATGCTTTTCTGTTCTTTCGTTGGAAACTTGTTCCTGTGCTGTACAGTGCATTATATCACTTTTCAGTTTTCCTGTTATAATAATTGAACAGGCGACACGTATGTGAATTACTTTACAAAGTTGTGCTTTGCTTTTCTGTTCTTTCGTTGGAAACTTGTTCCTATGCTGTACAATGCGTTATATCACTTTTCAGTTTTCCTGTTATAATAATTGAACGGGCGACACGTATGTGAATTACTTTACAAAGTTGTGCTTTGCTTTTCTGTTCTTTCGTTGGAAACTTGTTCCTGTGCTGTACAATGCGTTATATCACTTTTCAGTTTTCCTGTTATAATAATTGAACAGGCGACACGTATGGGAATTAGTTTACAAAGTTGTGCTTTGCTTTTTTGTTCTTTCGTTGGAAACATATTCCTGTGCTGTACAATGAGTTATATCACTTTTCAGTTTTCCTATTATAATAATTGAACGGGCGACACATATGTGATTTAGTTTAGAAAGGTGTGCTTTGCGTTTCTGTTCTTTCGATGGAAACTTGTTTCTGTGCCATACAGTGCGAGATAACACTTTTCAGTTTTCCAGTATTCCTAAATGAGCGAGCGACACACATGTGATTTAGTTTACAAAGTAGTGCTTTGGGTTTCTGTTCTTCTGTTGGAAACTTGTTTCTGTGCTGTACAGTGTGATATATCACTTTTCAGTTTTCCTGTTGTAATAATTGAACGGGCGACACGTATGTCATTTAGTTTACAAAGTTGTGCTTTGCCGTTCTGTTCTTTCGAAGGACCCTTGTTTCTGTGCCGTACAATGCGAGAGAACACTTTTCAGTTTTCCTGTATTCCTAAATGAGCGAGCGACACACAGGTGATTCCATTTAAAAGTAGGGCTTTGCTTTTCTTTGGAAACTTGTTCCTGTGCTGTACAGTGCGATATATCACTTTTCAGTTTTCCTGTATTCCTAATTGAGCGAGGGACACACATGTGATATAGTTTACAAAGTAGTGGTTTACATTCACGTTCTTTCTTTGGAAACTTGTTCCTGTTCGGAACAAGGTAGGGTTAGGATTAGGGTTAGGGTTAGGGCTAGTGCTAGGGTTAGGTCTGGGCTGGGTAAGGGATGGGTTAGGGTTAGGGTTAGGGTTAGGGTTAAGGTTAGGGTTAGGTGTTACGGTTAGGGTTAGGGTTAGGGGGTTAGGGTTAGGGTTAGGGTTAGGGTTTGGGTTAGGGTTAGGGTTAGGGTTATATCACTTTTCAGTTTTCCTGTTATAATAATTGAACAGGCGACACATATGTGAATTAGTTTACAAAGTTGTGCGTTGCGTATCTGTTCTTTCGATGGAAACTTGTTTCTTTGCCTTAGTGCGAGATAACACTTTTAAGTTTTCCTGTATTCCTAATTGAGCAAGCGACACACAGGTGATTCCGTTTAAAAGTAGTGCTTTGCTATTCTGTTCTTTCATTTGAAACTTGGTCCTGTGCTGGACAGTGAGATATATCACTTTTCAGTTTTCCTGTATTCCTAATGGAGTGAGCGACACACATGTGAATTAGTTTAAAATGTAGTGCTTTGCTTTTCTGTTCTTTCGTTGTAAATTTGTTCCTGTGCTGTACAGTGTGATATATCACTTTTCCGTTTTCCTGTTATAATAATTGAAAAGGCGACACGTGTGGGAATTACTTTACAAAGTTGTGCTTTGCTTTTCTGTTCTTTCGTTGGAAACTTGTTCCTGTGCTGTACAGTGCATTATATCACTTTTCAGTTTTCCTGTTATAATAATTGAACAGGTGACACGTATGTGAATTAGTTTACAAAGATGTGCTTTGCTTTTCTGTTCTTTCATTTGAAACTTGTTCCTCTGCTGTACAGTGCGTTATATCACTTTTCAGATTTCCTGTTATAATAATTGAACAGGGGACACGTATGTGAATTACTTTACAAAGTTGTGCTTTGCTTTTCTGTTCTTTCGTTGGAAACTTGTTCCTGTGCTGTACAATGCGTTATATCACTTTTCAGTTTTCCTGTTATAATAATTGAACGGGCGACACGTATGTGAATTACTTTACAAATTTGTGCTTTGCTTTTCTGTTCTTTCGTTGGAAACTTGTTCCTGTGCTGTACAATGCGTTATATCACTTTTCAGTTTTCCTGTTATAATAATTGAACAGGCGACACGTATGGGAATTAGTTTACAAAGTTGTGCTTTGCTTTTCTGTTCTTCTGTTGGAAACTTGTTTCTGTGCTATACAGTGTGATATATCACTTTTCAGTTTTCCTGTTGTAATAATTGAACGGGCGACACGTATGTCATTTAGTTTACAAAGTTGTGCTTTGCATTTCTGTTCTTTCGAAGGACCCTTGTTTCTGTGCCGTACTATGCGAGAGAACACTTTTCAGTTTTCCTGTATTCCTAAATGAGCGAGCGACACACATGTGATTCCATTTAAAAGTAGGGCTTTGCTTTTCTTTGGAAACTTGTTCTTGTGCTGTACAGTGCGATATATCACTTTTCAGTTTTCCTGTATTCCTAATTTAAGGAGGGACACACATGTGATATAGTTTACAAAGTAGTGGTTTACATTCACGTTCTTTCGTTGGAAACTTGTTCCTGTTAGGAACAAGTTAGGGTTAGGATTAGGGTTAGGGTTAGGGTTAGGGTTAGGGTTAGGGCTAGGGTTATGTCCGGGCTGGGTAAGGGATGGGTTAGGTTTAGGGTTATGGTTAGGGTTAGGGTTAGGGTTAGGTGTTACTGTTAGGGTTACGGTTAGGGTTAGGATTAGGGTTAGGGTTAGGGTTAGCGTTAGGGTTAGGGGGTTAGGGTTAGGGTAAGGGTTAGGGTTAGGGTTAGGGTTAGGGTTATATCACTTTTCAGTTTTCCTGTTATAATAATTGAACAGGCGACACGTATGTGAATTAGTTTACAAAGTTGTGCTTTGCTTTTCTGTTCTTTCGTTGGAAACTTGTTCCTGTGCTGTACAGTGCGTTATATCACTTTTCAGTTTTCCTGTTATAATAATTGAACAGGCGACACGTATGGGAATTAGTTTACAAAGTTGTGCTTTGCTTTTCTGTTCTTTCGTTGGAAACTTGTTCCTGTGCTGTACAATGAATTATATCACTTTTCAGTTTTCCTATTATAATAATTGAACGGGTGAGACATATGTGATTTAGTTTACAAAGGTGTGCTTTGCGTTTCTGTTCTTTCAATGGAAACTTGTTTCTGTGCCATACAGTGCGAGATAACACTTTTCAGTTTTCCAGTATTCCTAAATGAGCGAGCGACACACATGTGATTTAGTTTACAAAGTAGTGCTTTGGGTTTCTGTTCTTCTGTTGGAAACTTGTTTCTGTGCTGTACAGTGTGATATATCACTTTTCAGTTTTCCTGTTGTAATAATTGAACGGGCGACACGTATGTCATTTAGTTTACAAAGTTGTGCTTTGCCGTTCTGTTCTTTCGAAGGACCCTTGTTTCTGTGCCGTACAATGCGAGAGAACACTTTTCAGTTTTCCTGTATTCCTAAATGAGCGAGCGACACACAGGTGATTCCATTTAAAAGTAGGGCTTTGCTTTTCTTTGGAAACTTGTTCCTGTGCTGTACAGTGCGATATATCACTTTTCAGTTTTCCTGTATTCCTAATTGAGCGAGGGACACACATGTGATATAGTTTACAAAGTAGTGGTTTACATTCACGTTCTTTCTTTGGAAACTTGTTCCTGTTCGGAACAAGGTAGGGTTAGGATTAGGGTTAGGGTTAGGGCTAGTGCTAGGGTTAGGTCTGGGCTGGGTAAGGGATGGGTTAGGGTTAGGGTTAGGGTTAGGGTTAAGGTTAGGGTTAGGTGTTACGGTTAGGGTTAGGGTTAGGGTTAGGGTTAGGGTTAGGGTTAGGGGGTTAGGGTTAGGGTTAGGGTTAGGGTTTGGGTTAGGGTTAGGGTTAGGGTTATATCACTTTTCAGTTTTCCTGTTATAATAATTGAACAGGCGACACATATGTGAATTAGTTTACAAAGTTGTGCTTTGCGTATCTGTTCTTTCGATGGAAACTTGTTTCTTTGCCTTAGTGCGAGATAACACTTTTAAGTTTTCCTGTATTCCTACTTGAGCAAGCGACACACAGGTGATTCCGTTTAAAAGTAGTGCTTTGCTATTCTGTTCTTTCATTTGAAACTTGGTCCTGTGCTGGACAGTGAGATATATCACTTTTCAGTTTTCCTGTATTCCTAATGGAGTGAGCGACACACATGTGAATTAGTTTAAAATGTAGTGCTTTGCTTTTCTGTTCTTTCGTTTGAAACTTGTTCCTCTGCTGTACAGTGCGTTATATCACTTTTCAGATTTCCTGTTATAATAATTGAACAGGGGACACGTATGTGAATTACTTTACAAAGTTGTGCTTTGCTTTTCTGTTCTTTCGTTGGAAACTTGTTCCTGTGCTGTACAATGCGTTATATCACTTTTCAGTTTTCCTGTTATAATAATTGAACGGGCGACACGTATGTGATTTAGTTTACAAAGTTGTGCTTTGCGTTTCTGTTCTTTCGAAGGACCCTTGTTTCTGTGCCGTACTATGCGAGAGAACACTTTTCAGTTTTCCTGTATTCCTAAATGAGCGAGCGACACACATGTGATTCCATTTAAAAGTAGGGCTTTGCTTTTCTTTGGAAACTTGTTCTTGTGCTGTACAGTGCGATATATCACTTTTCAGTTTTCCTGTATTCCTAATTTAGGGAGGGACACACATGTGATATAGTTTACAAAGTAGTGGTTTACATTCACGTTCTTTCGTTGGAAACTTGTTCCTTTTAGGAACAAGTTAGGGTTAGGATTAGGGTTAGGGTTAGGGTTAGGGTTAGGATTAGGGTTAGGGCTAGGGTTATGTCCGGGCTGGGTAAGGGATGGGTTAGGTTTAGGGTTATGGTTAGGGTTAGGGTTAGGGTTAGGTGTTACTGTTAGGGTTACGGTTAGGGTTAGGATTAGGGTTAGGGTTAGGGTTAGCGTTAGGGTTAGGGGGTTAGGGTTAGGGTAAGGGTTAGGGTTAGGGTTAGGGTTAGGGTTATATCACTTTTCAGTTTTCCTGTTATAATAATTGAACAGGCGACACGTATGTGAATTAGTTTACAAAGTTGTGCTTTGCTTTTCTGTTCTTTCGTTGGAAACTTGTTCCTGTGCTGTACAGTGCGTTATATCACTTTTCAGTTTTCCTGTTATAATAATTGAACAGGCGACACGTATGGGAATTAGTTTACAAAGTTGTGCTTTGCTTTTCTGTTCTTTCGTTGGAAACTTGTTCCTGTGCTGTACAATGAATTATATCACTTTTCAGTTTTCCTATTATAATAATTGAACGGGTGACACATATGTGATTTAGTTTACAAAGGTGTGCTTTGCGTTTCTGTTCTTTCAATGGAAACTTGTTTCTGTGCCATACAGTGCGAGATAACACTTTTCAGTTTTCCACTATTCCTAAATGAGCGAGCGACACACATGTGATTTAGTTTACAAAGTAGTGCTTTGGGTTTCTGTTCTTCTGTTGGAAACTTGTTTCTGTGCTGTACAGTGTGATATATCACTTTTCAGTTTTCCTGTTGTAATAATTGAACGGGCGACACGTATGTCATTTAGTTTACAAAGTTGTGCTTTGCCGTTCTGTTCTTTCGAAGGACCCTTGTTTCTGTGCCGTACAATGCGAGAGAACACTTTTCAGTTTTCCTGTATTCCTAAATGAGCGAGCGACACACAGGTGATTCCATTTAAAAGTAGGGCTTTGCTTTTCTTTGGAAACTTGTTCCTGTGCTGTACAGTGCGATATATCACTTTTCAGTTTTCCTGTATTCCTAATTGAGCGAGGGACACACATGTGATATAGTTTACAAAGTAGTGGTTTACATTCACGTTCTTTCTTTGGAAACTTGTTCCTGTTCGGAACAAGGTAGGGTTAGGATTAGGGTTAGGGTTAGGGCTAGTGCTAGGGTTAGGTCTGGGCTGGGTAAGGGATGGGTTAGGGTTAGGGTTAGGGTTAGGGTTAAGGTTAGGGTTAGGTGTTACGGTTAGGGTTAGGGTTAGGGTTAAGGTTAGGGTTAGGGTTAGGGGGTTAGGGTTAGGGTTAGGGTTTGGGTTAGGGTTAGGGTTAGGGTTATATCACTTTTCAGTTTTCCTGTTATAATAATTGAACAGGCGACACATATGTGAATTAGTTTACAAAGTTGTGCTTTGCGTATCTGTTCTTTCGATGGAAACTTGTTTCTTTGCCTTAGTGCGAGATAACACTTTTAAGTTTTCCTGTATTCCTAATTGAGCAAGCGACACACAGGTGATTCCGTTTAAAAGTAGTGCTTTGCTATTCTGTTCTTTCATTTGAAACTTGGTCCTGTGCTGTACAGTGAGATATATCACTTTTCAGTTTTCCTGTATTCCTAATGGAGTGAGCGACACACATGTGAATTAGTTTAAAATGTAGTGCTTTGCTTTTCTGTTCTTTCGTTGTAAATTTGTTCCTGTGCTGTACAGTGTGATATATCACTTTTCCGTTTTCCTGTTATAATAATTGAACAGGCGACACGTGTGGGAATTACTTTACAAAGTTGTGCTTTGCTTTTCTGTTCTTTCGTTGGAAACTTGTTCCTGTGCTGTACAGTGCATTATATCACTTTTCAGTTTTCCTGTTATAATAATTGAACAGGTGACACGTATGTGAATTAGTTTACAAAGATGTGCTTTGCTTTTCTGTTCTTTCGTTTGAAACTTGTTCCTCTGCTGTACAGTGCGTTATATCACTTTTCAGATTTCCTGTTATAATAATTGAACAGGGGACACGTATGTGAATTACTTTACAAAGTTGTGCTTTGCTTTTCTGTTCTTTCGTTGGAAACTTGTTCCTGTGCTGTACAATGCGTTATATCACTTTTCAGTTTTCCTGTTATAATAATTGAACGGGCGACACGTATGTGATTTAGTTTACAAAGTTGTGCTTTGCGTTTCTGTTCTTTCGAAGGACCCTTGTTTCTGTGCCGTACTATGCGAGAGAACACTTTTCAGTTTTCCTGTATTCCTAAATGAGCGAGCGACACACATGTGATTCCATTTAAAAGTAGGGCTTTGCTTTTCTTTGGAAACTTGTTCTTGTGCTGTACAGTGCGATATATCACTTTTCAGTTTTCCTGTATTCCTAATTTAGGGAGGGACACACATGTGATATAGTTTACAAAGTAGTGGTTTACATTCACGTTCTTTGGTTGGAAACTTGTTCCTGTTAGGAACAAGTTAGGGTTAGGATTAGGGTTAGGGTTAGGGTTAGGGTTAGGGTTAGGGTTAGGGTTAGGGCTAGGGTTATGTCCGGGCTGGGTAAGGGATGGGTTAGGTTTAGGGTTATGGTTAGGGTTAGGGTTAGGGTTAGGTGTTACTGTTAGGGTTACGGTTAGGGTTAGGATTAGGGTTAGGGTTAGGGTTAGCTTTAGGGTTAGGGGGTTAGGGTTAGGGTAAGGGTTAGGGTTAGGGTTAGGGTTAGGGTTATATCACTTTTCAGTTTTCCTGTTATAATAATTGAACAGGCGACACGTATGTGAATTAGTTTACAAAGTTGTGCTTTGCTTTTCTGTTCTTTCGTTGGAAACTTGTTCCTGTGCTGTACAGTGCGTTATATCACTTTTCAGTTTTCCTGTTATAATAATTGAACAGGCGACACGTATGGGAATTAGTTTACAAAGTTGTGCTTTGCTTTTCTGTTCTTTCGTTGGAAACTTGTTCCTGTGCTGTACAATGAATTATATCACTTTTCAGTTTTCCTATTATAATAATTGAACGGGTGACACATATGTGATTTAGTTTACAAAGGTGTGCTTTGCGTTTCTGTTCTTTCAATGGAAACTTGTTTCTGTGCCATACAGTGCGAGATAACACTTTTCAGTTTTCCAGTATTCCTAAATGAGCGAGCGACACACATGTGATTTAGTTTACAAAGTAGTGCTTTGGGTTTCTGTTCTTCTGTTGGAAACTTGTTTCTGTGCTGTACAGTGTGATATATCACTTTTCAGTTTTCCTGTTGTAATAATTGAACGGGCGACACGTATGTCATTTAGTTTACAAAGTTGTGCTTTGCCGTTCTGTTCTTTCGAAGGACCCTTGTTTCTGTGCCGTACAATGCGAGAGAACACTTTTCAGTTTTCCTGTATTCCTAAATGAGCGAGCGACACACAGGTGATTCCATTTAAAAGTAGGGCTTTGCTTTTCTTTGGAAACTTGTTCCTGTGCTGTACAGTGCGATATATCACTTTTCAGTTTTCCTGTATTCCTAATTGAGCGAGGGACACACATGTGATATAGTTTACAAAGTAGTGGTTTACATTCACGTTCTTTCTTTGGAAACTTGTTCCTGTTCGGAACAAGGTAGGGTTAGGATTAGGGTTAGGGTTAGGGCTAGTGCTAGGGTTAGGTCTGGGCTGGGTAAGGGATGGGTTAGGGTTAGGGTTAGGGTTAGGGTTAAGGTTAGGGTTAGGTGTTACGGTTAGGGTTAGGGTTAGGGTTAAGGTTAGGGTTAGGGTTAGGGGGTTAGGGTTAGGGTTAGGGTTTGGGTTAGGGTTAGGGTTAGGGTTATATCACTTTTCAGTTTTCCTGTTATAATAATTGAACAGGCGACACATATGTGAATTAGTTTACAAAGTTGTGCTTTGCGTATCTGTTCTTTCGATGGAAACTTGTTTCTTTGCCTTAGTGCGAGATAACACTTTTAAGTTTTCCTGTATTCCTAATTGAGCAAGCGACACACAGGTGATTCCGTTTAAAAGTAGTGCTTTGCTATTCTGTTCTTTCATTTGAAACTTGGTCCTGTGCTGTACAGTGAGATATATCACTTTTCAGTTTTCCTGTATTCCTAATGGAGTGAGCGACACACATGTGAATTAGTTTAAAATGTAGTGCTTTGCTTTTCTGTTCTTTCGTTGTAAATTTGTTCCTGTGCTGTACAGTGTGATATATCACTTTTCCGTTTTCCTGTTATAATAATTGAACAGGCGACACGTGTGGGAATTACTTTACAAAGTTGTGCTTTGCTTTTCTGTTCTTTCGTTGGAAACTTGTTCCTGTGCTGTACAGTGCATTATATCACTTTTCAGTTTTCCTGTTATAATAATTGAACAGGTGACACGTATGTGAATTAGTTTACAAAGATGTGCTTTGCTTTTCTGTTCTTTCGTTTGAAACTTGTTCCTCTGCTGTACAGTGCGTTATATCACTTTTCAGATTTCCTGTTATAATAATTGAACAGGGGACACGTATGTGAATTACTTTACAAAGTTGTGCTTTGCTTTTCTGTTCTTTCGTTGGAAACTTGTTCCTGTGCTGTACAATGCGTTATATCACTTTTCAGTTTTCCTGTTATAATAATTGAACGGGCGACACGTATGTGATTTAGTTTACAAAGTTGTGCTTTGCGTTTCTGTTCTTTCGAAGGACCCTTGTTTCTGTGCCGTACTATGCGAGAGAACACTTTTCAGTTTTCCTGTATTCCTAAATGAGCGAGCGACACACATGTGATTCCATTTAAAAGTAGGGCTTTGCTTTTCTTTGGAAACTTGTTCTTGTGCTGTACAGTGCGATATATCACTTTTCAGTTTTCCTGTATTCCTAATTTAGGGAGGGACACACATGTGATATAGTTTACAAAGTAGTGGTTTACATTCACGTTCTTTCGTTGGAAACTTGTTCCTGTTAGGAACAAGTTAGGGTTAGGATTAGGGTTAGGGTTAGGGTTAGGGTTAGGGTTAGGGTTAGGGTTAGGGCTAGGGTTATGTCCGGGCTGGGTAAGGGATGGGTTAGGTTTAGGGTTATGGTTAGGGTTAGGGTTAGGGTTAGGTGTTACTGTTAGGGTTACGGTTAGGGTTAGGATTAGGGTTAGGGTTAGGGTTAGCGTTAGGGTTAGGGGGTTAGGGTTAGGGTAAGGGTTAGGGTTAGGGTTAGGGTTAGGGTTATATCACTTTTCAGTTTTCCTGTTATAATAATTGAACAGGCGACACGTATGTGAATTAGTTTACAAAGTTGTGCTTTGCTTTTCTGTTCTTTCGTTGGAAACTTGTTCCTGTGCTGTACAGTGCGTTATATCACTTTTCAGTTTTCCTGTTATAATAATTGAACAGGCGACACGTATGGGAATTAGTTTACAAAGTTGTGCTTTGCTTTTCTGTTCTTTCGTTGGAAACTTGTTCCTGTGCTGTACAATGAATTATATCACTTTTCAGTTTTCCTATTATAATAATTGAACGGGTGACACATATGTGATTTAGTTTACAAAGGTGTGCTTTGCGTTTCTGTTCTTTCAATGGAAACTTGTTTCTGTGCCATACAGTGCGAGATAACACTTTTCAGTTTTCCAGTGTTCCTAAATGAGCGAGCGACACACATGTGATTTAGTTTACAAAGTAGTGCTTTGGGTTTCTGTTCTTCTGTTGGAAACTTGTTTCTGTGCTGTACAGTGTGATATATCACTTTTCAGTTTTCCTGTTGTAATAATTGAACGGGCGACACGTATGTCATTTAGTTTACAAAGTTGTGCTTTGCCGTTCTGTTCTTTCGAAGGACCCTTGTTTCTGTGCCGTACAATGCGAGAGAACACTTTTCAGTTTTCCTGTATTCCTAAATGAGCGAGCGACACACAGGTGATTCCATTTAAAAGTAGGGCTTTGCTTTTCTTTGGAAACTTGTTCCTGTGCTGTACAGTGCGATATATCACTTTTCAGTTTTCCTGTATTCCTAATTGAGCGAGGGACACACATGTGATATAGTTTACAAAGTAGTGGTTTACATTCACGTTCTTTCTTTGGAAACTTGTTCCTGTTCGGAACAAGGTAGGGTTAGGATTAGGGTTAGGGTTAGGGCTAGTGCTAGGGTTAGGTCTGGGCTGGGTAAGGGATGGGTTAGGGTTAGGGTTAGGGTTAGGGTTAAGGTTAGGGTTAGGTGTTACGGTTAGGGTTAGGGTTAGGGTTAAGGTTAGGGTTAGGGTTAGGGGGTTAGGGTTAGGGTTAGGGTTTGGGTTAGGGTTAGGGTTAGGGTTATATCACTTTTCAGTTTTCCTGTTATAATAATTGAACAGGCGACACATATGTGAATTAGTTTACAAAGTTGTGCTTTGCGTATCTGTTCTTTCGATGGAAACTTGTTTCTTTGCCTTAGTGCGAGATAACACTTTTAAGTTTTCCTGTATTCCTAATTGAGCAAGCGACACACAGGTGATTCCGTTTAAAAGTAGTGCTTTGCTATTCTGTTCTTTCATTTGAAACTTGGTCCTGTGCTGTACAGTGAGATATATCACTTTTCAGTTTTCCTGTATTCCTAATGGAGTGAGCGACACACATGTGAATTAGTTTAAAATGTAGTGCTTTGCTTTTCTGTTCTTTCGTTGTAAATTTGTTCCTGTGCTGTACAGTGTGATATATCACTTTTCCGTTTTCCTGTTATAATAATTGAACAGGCGACACGTGTGGGAATTACTTTACAAAGTTGTGCTTTGCTTTTCTGTTCTTTCGTTGGAAACTTGTTCCTGTGCTGTACAGTGCATTATATCACTTTTCAGTTTTCCTGTTATAATAATTGAACAGGTGACACGTATGTGAATTAGTTTACAAAGATGTGCTTTGCTTTTCTGTTCTTTCGTTTGAAACTTGTTCCTCTGCTGTACAGTGCGTTATATCACTTTTCAGATTTCCTGTTATAATAATTGAACAGGGGACACGTATGTGAATTACTTTACAAAGTTGTGCTTTGCTTTTCTGTTCTTTCGTTGGAAACTTGTTCCTGTGCTGTACAATGCGTTATATCACTTTTCAGTTTTCCTGTTATAATAATTGAACGGGCGACACGTATGTGATTTAGTTTACAAAGTTGTGCTTTGCGTTTCTGTTCTTTCGAAGGACCCTTGTTTCTGTGCCGTACTATGCGAGAGAACACTTTTCAGTTTTCCTGTATTCCTAAATGAGCGAGCGACACACATGTGATTCCATTTAAAAGTAGGGCTTTGCTTTTCTTTGGAAACTTGTTCTTGTGCTGTACAGTGCGATATATCACTTTTCAGTTTTCCTGTATTCCTAATTTAGGGAGGGACACACATGTGATATAGTTTACAAAGTAGTGGTTTACATTCACGTTCTTTCGTTGGAAACTTGTTCCTGTTAGGAACAAGTTAGGGTTAGGATTAGGGTTAGGGTTAGGGTTAGGGTTAGGGTTAGGGCTAGGGTTATGTCCGGGCTGGGTAAGGGATGGGTTAGGTTTAGGGTTATGGTTAGGGTTAGGGTTAGGGTTAGGTGTTACTGTTAGGGTTACGGTTAGGGTTAGGATTAGGGTTAGGGTTAGGGTTAGCGTTAGGGTTAGGGGGTTAGGGTTAGGGTAAGGGTTAGGGTTAGGGTTAGGGTTAGGGTTATATCACTTTTCAGTTTTCCTGTTATAATAATTGAACAGGCGACACGTATGTGAATTAGTTTACAAAGTTGTGCTTTGCTTTTCTGTTCTTTCGTTGGAAACTTGTTCCTGTGCTGTACAGTGCGTTATATCACTTTTCAGTTTTCCTGTTATAATAATTGAACAGGCGACACGTATGGGAATTAGTTTACAAAGTTGTGCTTTGCTTTTCTGTTCTTTCGTTGGAAACTTGTTCCTGTGCTGTACAATGAATTATATCACTTTTCAGTTTTCCTATTATAATAATTGAACGGGTGACACATATGTGATTTAGTTTACAAAGGTGTGCTTTGCGTTTCTGTTCTTTCAATGGAAACTTGTTTCTGTGCCATACAGTGCGAGATAACACTTTTCAGTTTTCCAGTGTTCCTAAATGAGCGAGCGACACACATGTGATTTAGTTTACAAAGTAGTGCTTTGGGTTTCTGTTCTTCTGTTGGAAACTTGTTTCTGTGCTGTACAGTGTGATATATCACTTTTCAGTTTTCCTGTTGTAATAATTGAACGGGCGACACGTATGTCATTTAGTTTACAAAGTTGTGCTTTGCCGTTCTGTTCTTTCGAAGGACCCTTGTTTCTGTGCCGTACAATGCGAGAGAACACTTTTCAGTTTTCCTGTATTCCTAAATGAGCGAGCGACACACAGGTGATTCCATTTAAAAGTAGGGCTTTGCTTTTCTTTGGAAACTTGTTCCTGTGCTGTACAGTGCGATATATCACTTTTCAGTTTTCCTGTATTCCTAATTGAGCGAGGGACACACATGTGATATAGTTTACAAAGTAGTGGTTTACATTCACGTTCTTTCTTTGGAAACTTGTTCCTGTTCGGAACAAGGTAGGGTTAGGATTAGGGTTAGGGTTAGGGCTAGTGCTAGGGTTAGGTCTGGGCTGGGTAAGGGATGGGTTAGGGTTAGGGTTAGGGTTAGGGTTAAGGTTAGGGTTAGGTGTTACGGTTAGGGTTAGGGTTAGGGTTAAGGTTAGGGTTAGGGTTAGGGGGTTAGGGTTAGGGTTAGGGTTTGGGTTAGGGTTAGGGTTAGGGTTATATCACTTTTCAGTTTTCCTGTTATAATAATTGAACAGGCGACACATATGTGAATTAGTTTACAAAGTTGTGCTTTGCGTATCTGTTCTTTCGATGGAAACTTGTTTCTTTGCCTTAGTGCGAGATAACACTTTTAAGTTTTCCTGTATTCCTAATTGAGCAAGCGACACACAGGTGATTCCGTTTAAAAGTAGTGCTTTGCTATTCTGTTCTTTCATTTGAAACTTGGTCCTGTGCTGTACAGTGAGATATATCACTTTTCAGTTTTCCTGTATTCCTAATGGAGTGAGCGACACACATGTGAATTAGTTTAAAATGTAGTGCTTTGCTTTTCTGTTCTTTCGTTGTAAATTTGTTCCTGTGCTGTACAGTGTGATATATCACTTTTCCGTTTTCCTGTTATAATAATTGAACAGGCGACACGTGTGGGAATTACTTTACAAAGTTGTGCTTTGCTTTTCTGTTCTTTCGTTGGAAACTTGTTCCTGTGCTGTACAGTGCATTATATCACTTTTCAGTTTTCCTGTTATAATAATTGAACAGGTGACACGTATGTGAATTAGTTTACAAAGATGTGCTTTGCTTTTCTGTTCTTTCGTTTGAAACTTGTTCCTCTGCTGTACAGTGCGTTATATCACTTTTCAGATTTCCTGTTATAATAATTGAACAGGGGACACGTATGTGAATTACTTTACAAAGTTGTGCTTTGCTTTTCTGTTCTTTCGTTGGAAACTTGTTCCTGTGCTGTACAATGCGTTATATCACTTTTCAGTTTTCCTGTTATAATAATTGAACGGGCGACACGTATGTGATTTAGTTTACAAAGTTGTGCTTTGCGTTTCTGTTCTTTCGAAGGACCCTTGTTTCTGTGCCGTACTATGCGAGAGAACACTTTTCAGTTTTCCTGTATTCCTAAATGAGCGAGCGACACACATGTGATTCCATTTAAAAGTAGGGCTTTGCTTTTCTTTGGAAACTTGTTCTTGTGCTGTACAGTGCGATATATCACTTTTCAGTTTTCCTGTATTCCTAATTTAGGGAGGGACACACATGTGATATAGTTTACAAAGTAGTGGTTTACATTCACGTTCTTTCGTTGGAAACTTGTTCCTGTTAGGAACAAGTTAGGGTTAGGATTAGGGTTAGGGTTAGGGTTAGGGTTAGGGTTAGGGCTAGGGTTATGTCCGGGCTGGGTAAGGGATGGGTTAGGTTTAGGGTTATGGTTAGGGTTAGGGTTAGGGTTAGGTGTTACTGTTAGGGTTACGGTTAGGGTTAGGATTAGGGTTAGGGTTAGGGTTAGCGTTAGGGTTAGGGGGTTAGGGTTAGGGTAAGGGTTAGGGTTAGGGTTAGGGTTAGGGTTATATCACTTTTCAGTTTTCCTGTTATAATAATTGAACAGGCGACACGTATGTGAATTAGTTTACAAAGTTGTGCTTTGCTTTTCTGTTCTTTCGTTGGAAACTTGTTCCTGTGCTGTACAGTGCGTTATATCACTTTTCAGTTTTCCTGTTATAATAATTGAACAGGCGACACGTATGGGAATTAGTTTACAAAGTTGTGCTTTGCTTTTCTGTTCTTTCGTTGGAAACTTGTTCCTGTGCTGTACAATGAATTATATCACTTTTCAGTTTTCCTATTATAATAATTGAACGGGTGACACATATGTGATTTAGTTTACAAAGGTGTGCTTTGCGTTTCTGTTCTTTCAATGGAAACTTGTTTCTGTGCCATACAGTGCGAGATAACACTTTTCAGTTTTCCAGTGTTCCTAAATGAGCGAGCGACACACATGTGATTTAGTTTACAAAGTAGTGCTTTGGGTTTCTGTTCTTCTGTTGGAAACTTGTTTCTGTGCTGTACAGTGTGATATATCACTTTTCAGTTTTCCTGTTGTAATAATTGAACGGGCGACACGTATGTCATTTAGTTTACAAAGTTGTGCTTTGCCGTTCTGTTCTTTCGAAGGACCCTTGTTTCTGTGCCGTACAATGCGAGAGAACACTTTTCAGTTTTCCTGTATTCCTAAATGAGCGAGCGACACACAGGTGATTCCATTTAAAAGTAGGGCTTTGCTTTTCTTTGGAAACTTGTTCCTGTGCTGTACAGTGCGATATATCACTTTTCAGTTTTCCTGTATTCCTAATTGAGCGAGGGACACACATGTGATATAGTTTACAAAGTAGTGGTTTACATTCACGTTCTTTCTTTGGAAACTTGTTCCTGTTCGGAACAAGGTAGGGTTAGGATTAGGGTTAGGGTTAGGGCTAGTGCTAGGGTTAGGTCTGGGCTGGGTAAGGGATGGGTTAGGGTTAGGGTTAGGGTTAGGGTTAAGGTTAGGGTTAGGTGTTACGGTTAGGGTTAGGGTTAGGGTTAAGGTTAGGGTTAGGGTTAGGGGGTTAGGGTTAGGGTTAGGGTTTGGGTTAGGGTTAGGGTTAGGGTTATATCACTTTTCAGTTTTCCTGTTATAATAATTGAACAGGCGACACATATGTGAATTAGTTTACAAAGTTGTGCTTTGCGTATCTGTTCTTTCGATGGAAACTTGTTTCTTTGCCTTAGTGCGAGATAACACTTTTAAGTTTTCCTGTATTCCTAATTGAGCAAGCGACACACAGGTGATTCCGTTTAAAAGTAGTGCTTTGCTATTCTGTTCTTTCATTTGAAACTTGGTCCTGTGCTGTACAGTGAGATATATCACTTTTCAGTTTTCCTGTATTCCTAATGGAGTGAGCGACACACATGTGAATTAGTTTAAAATGTAGTGCTTTGCTTTTCTGTTCTTTCGTTGTAAATTTGTTCCTGTGCTGTACAGTGTGATATATCACTTTTCCGTTTTCCTGTTATAATAATTGAACAGGCGACACGTGTGGGAATTACTTTACAAAGTTGTGCTTTGCTTTTCTGTTCTTTCGTTGGAAACTTGTTCCTGTGCTGTACAGTGCATTATATCACTTTTCAGTTTTCCTGTTATAATAATTGAACAGGTGACACGTATGTGAATTAGTTTACAAAGATGTGCTTTGCTTTTCTGTTCTTTCGTTTGAAACTTGTTCCTCTGCTGTACAGTGCGTTATATCACTTTTCAGATTTCCTGTTATAATAATTGAACAGGGGACACGTATGTGAATTACTTTACAAAGTTGTGCTTTGCTTTTCTGTTCTTTCGTTGGAAACTTGTTCCTGTGCTGTACAATGCGTTATATCACTTTTCAGTTTTCCTGTTATAATAATTGAACGGGCGACACGTATGTGATTTAGTTTACAAAGTTGTGCTTTGCGTTTCTGTTCTTTCGAAGGACCCTTGTTTCTGTGCCGTACTATGCGAGAGAACACTTTTCAGTTTTCCTGTATTCCTAAATGAGCGAGCGACACACATGTGATTCCATTTAAAAGTAGGGCTTTGCTTTTCTTTGGAAACTTGTTCTTGTGCTGTACAGTGCGATATATCACTTTTCAGTTTTCCTGTATTCCTAATTTAGGGAGGGACACACATGTGATATAGTTTACAAAGTAGTGGTTTACATTCACGTTCTTTCGTTGGAAACTTGTTCCTGTTAGGAACAAGTTAGGGTTAGGATTAGGGTTAGGGTTAGGGTTAGGGTTAGGGTTAGGGCTAGGGTTATGTCCGGGCTGGGTAAGGGATGGGTTAGGTTTAGGGTTATGGTTAGGGTTAGGGTTAGGGTTAGGTGTTACTGTTAGGGTTACGGTTAGGGTTAGGATTAGGGTTAGGGTTAGGGTTAGCGTTAGGGTTAGGGGGTTAGGGTTAGGGTAAGGGTTAGGGTTAGGGTTAGGGTTAGGGTTATATCACTTTTCAGTTTTCCTGTTATAATAATTGAACAGGCGACACGTATGTGAATTAGTTTACAAAGTTGTGCTTTGCTTTTCTGTTCTTTCGTTGGAAACTTGTTCCTGTGCTGTACAGTGCGTTATATCACTTTTCAGTTTTCCTGTTATAATAATTGAACAGGCGACACGTATGGGAATTAGTTTACAAAGTTGTGCTTTGCTTTTCTGTTCTTTCGTTGGAAACTTGTTCCTGTGCTGTACAATGAATTATATCACTTTTCAGTTTTCCTATTATAATAATTGAACGGGTGACACATATGTGATTTAGTTTACAAAGGTGTGCTTTGCGTTTCTGTTCTTTCAATGGAAACTTGTTTCTGTGCCATACAGTGCGAGATAACACTTTTCAGTTTTCCAGTGTTCCTAAATGAGCGAGCGACACACATGTGATTTAGTTTACAAAGTAGTGCTTTGGGTTTCTGTTCTTCTGTTGGAAACTTGTTTCTGTGCTGTACAGTGTGATATATCACTTTTCAGTTTTCCTGTTGTAATAATTGAACGGGCGACACGTATGTCATTTAGTTTACAAAGTTGTGCTTTGCCGTTCTGTTCTTTCGAAGGACCCTTGTTTCTGTGCCGTACAATGCGAGAGAACACTTTTCAGTTTTCCTGTATTCCTAAATGAGCGAGCGACACACAGGTGATTCCATTTAAAAGTAGGGCTTTGCTTTTCTTTGGAAACTTGTTCCTGTGCTGTACAGTGCGATATATCACTTTTCAGTTTTCCTGTATTCCTAATTGAGCGAGGGACACACATGTGATATAGTTTACAAAGTAGTGGTTTACATTCACGTTCTTTCTTTGGAAACTTGTTCCTGTTCGGAACAAGGTAGGGTTAGGATTAGGGTTAGGGTTAGGGCTAGTGCTAGGGTTAGGTCTGGGCTGGGTAAGGGATGGGTTAGGGTTAGGGTTAGGGTTAGGGTTAAGGTTAGGGTTAGGTGTTACGGTTAGGGTTAGGGTTAGGGTTAAGGTTAGGGTTAGGGTTAGGGGGTTAGGGTTAGGGTTAGGGTTTGGGTTAGGGTTAGGGTTAGGGTTATATCACTTTTCAGTTTTCCTGTTATAATAATTGAACAGGCGACACATATGTGAATTAGTTTACAAAGTTGTGCTTTGCGTATCTGTTCTTTCGATGGAAACTTGTTTCTTTGCCTTAGTGCGAGATAACACTTTTAAGTTTTCCTGTATTCCTAATTGAGCAAGCGACACACAGGTGATTCCGTTTAAAAGTAGTGCTTTGCTATTCTGTTCTTTCATTTGAAACTTGGTCCTGTGCTGTACAGTGAGATATATCACTTTTCAGTTTTCCTGTATTCCTAATGGAGTGAGCGACACACATGTGAATTAGTTTAAAATGTAGTGCTTTGCTTTTCTGTTCTTTCGTTGTAAATTTGTTCCTGTGCTGTACAGTGTGATATATCACTTTTCCGTTTTCCTGTTATAATAATTGAACAGGCGACACGTGTGGGAATTACTTTACAAAGTTGTGCTTTGCTTTTCTGTTCTTTCGTTGGAAACTTGTTCCTGTGCTGTACAGTGCATTATATCACTTTTCAGTTTTCCTGTTATAATAATTGAACAGGTGACACGTATGTGAATTAGTTTACAAAGATGTGCTTTGCTTTTCTGTTCTTTCGTTTGAAACTTGTTCCTCTGCTGTACAGTGCGTTATATCACTTTTCAGATTTCCTGTTATAATAATTGAACAGGGGACACGTATGTGAATTACTTTACAAAGTTGTGCTTTGCTTTTCTGTTCTTTCGTTGGAAACTTGTTCCTGTGCTGTACAATGCGTTATATCACTTTTCAGTTTTCCTGTTATAATAATTGAACGGGCGACACGTATGTGATTTAGTTTACAAAGTTGTGCTTTGCGTTTCTGTTCTTTCGAAGGACCCTTGTTTCTGTGCCGTACTATGCGAGAGAACACTTTTCAGTTTTCCTGTATTCCTAAATGAGCGAGCGACACACATGTGATTCCATTTAAAAGTAGGGCTTTGCTTTTCTTTGGAAACTTGTTCTTGTGCTGTACAGTGCGATATATCACTTTTCAGTTTTCCTGTATTCCTAATTTAGGGAGGGACACACATGTGATATAGTTTACAAAGTAGTGGTTTACATTCACGTTCTTTCGTTGGAAACTTGTTCCTGTTAGGAACAAGTTAGGGTTAGGATTAGGGTTAGGGTTAGGGTTAGGGTTAGGGTTAGGGCTAGGGTTATGTCCGGGCTGGGTAAGGGATGGGTTAGGTTTAGGGTTATGGTTAGGGTTAGGGTTAGGGTTAGGTGTTACTGTTAGGGTTACGGTTAGGGTTAGGATTAGGGTTAGGGTTAGGGTTAGCGTTAGGGTTAGGGGGTTAGGGTTAGGGTAAGGGTTAGGGTTAGGGTTAGGGTTAGGGTTATATCACTTTTCAGTTTTCCTGTTATAATAATTGAACAGGCGACACGTATGTGAATTAGTTTACAAAGTTGTGCTTTGCTTTTCTGTTCTTTCGTTGGAAACTTGTTCCTGTGCTGTACAGTGCGTTATATCACTTTTCAGTTTTCCTGTTATAATAATTGAACAGGCGACACGTATGGGAATTAGTTTACAAAGTTGTGCTTTGCTTTTCTGTTCTTTCGTTGGAAACTTGTTCCTGTGCTGTACAATGAATTATATCACTTTTCAGTTTTCCTATTATAATAATTGAACGGGTGACACATATGTGATTTAGTTTACAAAGGTGTGCTTTGCGTTTCTGTTCTTTCAATGGAAACTTGTTTCTGTGCCATACAGTGCGAGATAACACTTTTCAGTTTTCCAGTATTCCTAAATGAGCGAGCGACACACATGTGATTTAGTTTACAAAGTAGTGCTTTGGGTTTCTGTTCTTCTGTTGGAAACTTGTTTCTGTGCTGTACAGTGTGATATATCACTTTTCAGTTTTCCTGTTGTAATAATTGAACGGGCGACACGTATGTCATTTAGTTTACAAAGTTGTGCTTTGCCGTTCTGTTCTTTCGAAGGACCCTTGTTTCTGTGCCGTACAATGCGAGAGAACACTTTTCAGTTTTCCTGTATTCCTAAATGAGCGAGCGACACACAGGTGATTCCATTTAAAAGTAGGGCTTTGCTTTTCTTTGGAAACTTGTTCCTGTGCTGTACAGTGCGATATATCACTTTTCAGTTTTCCTGTATTCCTAATTGAGCGAGGGACACACATGTGATATAGTTTACAAAGTAGTGGTTTACATTCACGTTCTTTCTTTGGAAACTTGTTCCTGTTCGGAACAAGGTAGGGTTAGGATTAGGGTTAGGGTTAGGGCTAGTGCTAGGGTTAGGTCTGGGCTGGGTAAGGGATGGGTTAGGGTTAGGGTTAGGGTTAGGGTTAAGGTTAGGGTTAGGTGTTACGGTTAGGGTTAGGGTTAGGGTTAAGGTTAGGGTTAGGGTTAGGGGGTTAGGGTTAGGGTTAGGGTTTGGGTTAGGGTTAGGGTTAGGGTTATATCACTTTTCAGTTTTCCTGTTATAATAATTGAACAGGCGACACATATGTGAATTAGTTTACAAAGTTGTGCTTTGCGTATCTGTTCTTTCGATGGAAACTTGTTTCTTTGCCTTAGTGCGAGATAACACTTTTAAGTTTTCCTGTATTCCTAATTGAGCAAGCGACACACAGGTGATTCCGTTTAAAAGTAGTGCTTTGCTATTCTGTTCTTTCATTTGAAACTTGGTCCTGTGCTGTACAGTGAGATATATCACTTTTCAGTTTTCCTGTATTCCTAATGGAGTGAGCGACACACATGTGAATTAGTTTAAAATGTAGTGCTTTGCTTTTCTGTTCTTTCGTTGTAAATTTGTTCCTGTGCTGTACAGTGTGATATATCACTTTTCCGTTTTCCTGTTATAATAATTGAACAGGCGACACGTGTGGGAATTACTTTACAAAGTTGTGCTTTGCTTTTCTGTTCTTTCGTTGGAAACTTGTTCCTGTGCTGTACAGTGCATTATATCACTTTTCAGTTTTCCTGTTATAATAATTGAACAGGTGACACGTATGTGAATTAGTTTACAAAGATGTGCTTTGCTTTTCTGTTCTTTCGTTTGAAACTTGTTCCTCTGCTGTACAGTGCGTTATATCACTTTTCAGATTTCCTGTTATAATAATTGAACAGGGGACACGTATGTGAATTACTTTACAAAGTTGTGCTTTGCTTTTCTGTTCTTTCGTTGGAAACTTGTTCCTGTGCTGTACAGTGCGTTATATCACTTTTCAGTTTTCCTGTTATAATAATTGAACAGGCGACACGTATGGGAATTAGTTTACAAAGTTGTGCTTTGCTTTTCTGTTCTTTCGTTGGAAACTTGTTCCTGTGCTGTACAATGAATTATATCACTTTTCAGTTTTCCTATTATAATAATTGAACGGGTGACACATATGTGATTTAGTTTACAAAGGTGTGCTTTGCGTTTCTGTTCTTTCAATGGAAACTTGTTTCTGTGCCATACAGTGCGAGATAACACTTTTCAGTTTTCCAGTATTCCTAAATGAGCGAGCGACACACATGTGATTTAGTTTACAAAGTAGTGCTTTGGGTTTCTGTTCTTCTGTTGGAAACTTGTTTCTGTGCTGTACAGTGTGATATATCACTTTTCAGTTTTCCTGTTGTAATAATTGAACGGGCGACACGTATGTCATTTAGTTTACAAAGTTGTGCTTTGCCGTTCTGTTCTTTCGAAGGACCCTTGTTTCTGTGCCGTACAATGCGAGAGAACACTTTTCAGTTTTCCTGTATTCCTAAATGAGCGAGCGACACACAGGTGATTCCATTTAAAAGTAGGGCTTTGCTTTTCTTTGGAAACTTGTTCCTGTGCTGTACAGTGCGATATATCACTTTTCAGTTTTCCTGTATTCCTAATTGAGCGAGGGACACACATGTGATATAGTTTACAAAGTAGTGGTTTACATTCACGTTCTTTCTTTGGAAACTTGTTCCTGTTCGGAACAAGGTAGGGTTAGGATTAGGGTTAGGGTTAGGGCTAGTGCTAGGGTTAGGTCTGGGCTGGGTAAGGGATTGGTTAGGGTTAGGGTTAGGGTTAGGGTTAAGGTTAGGGTTAGGTGTTACGGTTAGGGTTAGGGTTAGGGTTAAGGTTAGGGTTAGGGTTAGGGGGTTAGGGTTAGGGTTAGGGTTTGGGTTAGGGTTAGGGTTAGGGTTATATCACTTTTCAGTTTTCCTGTTATAATAATTGAACAGGCGACACATATGTGAATTAGTTTACAAAGTTGTGCTTTGCGTATCTGTTCTTTCGATGGAAACTTGTTTCTTTGCCTTAGTGCGAGATAACACTTTTAAGTTTTCCTGTATTCCTAATTGAGCAAGCGACACACAGGTGATTCCGTTTAAAAGTAGTGCTTTGCTATTCTGTTCTTTCATTTGAAACTTGGTCCTGTGCTGTACAGTGAGATATATCACTTTTCAGTTTTCCTGTATTCCTAATGGAGTGAGCGACACACATGTGAATTAGTTTAAAATGTAGTGCTTTGCTTTTCTGTTCTTTCGTTGTAAATTTGTTCCTGTGCTGTACAGTGTGATATATCACTTTTCCGTTTTCCTGTTATAATAATTGAACAGGCGACACGTGTGGGAATTACTTTACAAAGTTGTGCTTTGCTTTTCTGTTCTTTCGTTGGAAACTTGTTCCTGTGCTGTACAGTGCATTATATCACTTTTCAGTTTTCCTGTTATAATAATTGAACAGGTGACACGTATGTGAATTAGTTTACAAAGATGTGCTTTGCTTTTCTGTTCTTTCGTTTGAAACTTGTTCCTCTGCTGTACAGTGCGTTATATCACTTTTCAGATTTCCTGTTATAATAATTGAACAGGGGACACGTATGTGAATTACTTTACAAAGTTGTGCTTTGCTTTTCTGTTCTTTCGTTGGAAACTTGTTCCTGTGCTGTACAATGCGTTATATCACTTTTCAGTTTTCCTGTTATAATAATTGAACGGGCGACACGTATGTGATTTAGTTTACAAAGTTGTGCTTTGCGTTTCTGTTCTTTCGAAGGACCCTTGTTTCTGTGCCGTACTATGCGAGAGAACACTTTTCAGTTTTCCTGTATTCCTAAATGAGCGAGCGACACACATGTGATTCCATTTAAAAGTAGGGCTTTGCTTTTCTTTGGAAACTTGTTCTTGTGCTGTACAGTGCGATATATCACTTTTCAGTTTTCCTGTATTCCTAATTTAGGGAGGGACACACATGTGATATAGTTTACAAAGTAGTGGTTTACATTCACGTTCTTTCGTTGGAAACTTGTTTCTGTTAGGAACAAGTTAGGGTTAGGATTAGGGTTAGGGTTAGGGTTAGGGTTAGGGTTAGGGTTAGGGTTAGGGCTAGGGTTATGTCCGGGCTGGGTAAGGGATGGGTTAGGTTTAGGGTTATGGTTAGGGTTAGGGTTAGGGTTAGGTGTTACTGTTAGGGTTACGGTTAGGGTTAGGATTAGGGTTAGGGTTAGGGTTAGCGTTAGGGTTAGGGGGTTAGGGTTAGGGTAAGGGTTAGGGTTAGGGTTAGGGTTAGGGTTATATCACTTTTCAGTTTTCCTGTTATAATAATTGAACAGGCGACACGTATGTGAATTAGTTTACAAAGTTGTGCTTTGCTTTTCTGTTCTTTCGTTGGAAACTTGTTCCTGTGCTGTACAGTGCGTTATATCACTTTTCAGTTTTCCTGTTATAATAATTGAACAGGCGACACGTATGGGAATTAGTTTACAAAGTTGTGCTTTGCTTTTCTGTTCTTTCGTTGGAAACTTGTTCCTGTGCTGTACAATGAATTATATCACTTTTCAGTTTTCCTATTATAATAATTGAACGGGTGACACATATGTGATTTAGTTTACAAAGGTGTGCTTTGCGTTTCTGTTCTTTCAATGGAAGCTTGTTTCTGTGCCATACAGTGCGAGATAACACTTTTCAGTTTTCCACTATTCCTAAATGAGCGAGCGACACACATGTGATTTAGTTTACAAAGTAGTGCTTTGGGTTTCTGTTCTTCTGTTGGAAACTTGTTTCTGTGCTGTACAGTGTGATATATCACTTTTCAGTTTTCCTGTTGTAATAATTGAACGGGCGACACGTATGTCATTTAGTTTACAAAGTTGTGCTTTGCCGTTCTGTTCTTTCGAAGGACCCTTGTTTCTGTGCCGTACAATGCGAGAGAACACTTTTCAGTTTTCCTGTATTCCTAAATGAGCGAGCGACACACAGGTGATTCCATTTAAAAGTAGGGCTTTGCTTTTCTTTGGAAACTTGTTCCTGTGCTGTACAGTGCGATATATCACTTTTCAGTTTTCCTGTATTCCTAATTGAGCGAGGGACACACATGTGATATAGTTTACAAAGTAGTGGTTTACATTCACGTTCTTTCTTTGGAAACTTGTTCCTGTTCGGAACAAGGTAGGGTTAGGATTAGGGTTAGGGTTAGGGCTAGTGCTAGGGTTAGGTCTGGGCTGGGTAAGGGATGGGTTAGGGTTAGGGTTAGGGTTAGGGTTAAGGTTAGGGTTAGGTGTTACGGTTAGGGTTAGGGTTAGGGTTAAGGTTAGGGTTAGGGTTAGGGGGTTAGGGTTAGGGTTAGGGTTTGGGTTAGGGTTAGGGTTAGGGTTATATCACTTTTCAGTTTTCCTGTTATAATAATTGAACAGGCGACACATATGTGAATTAGTTTACAAAGTTGTGCTTTGCGTATCTGTTCTTTCGATGGAAACTTGTTTCTTTGCCTTAGTGCGAGATAACACTTTTAAGTTTTCCTGTATTCCTAATTGAGCAAGCGACACACAGGTGATTCCGTTTAAAAGTAGTGCTTTGCTATTCTGTTCTTTCATTTGAAACTTGGTCCTGTGCTGTACAGTGAGATATATCACTTTTCAGTTTTCCTGTATTCCTAATGGAGTGAGCGACACACATGTGAATTAGTTTAAAATGTAGTGCTTTGCTTTTCTGTTCTTTCGTTGTAAATTTGTTCCTGTGCTGTACAGTGTGATATATCACTTTTCCGTTTTCCTGTTATAATAATTGAACAGGCGACACGTGTGGGAATTACTTTACAAAGTTGTGCTTTGCTTTTCTGTTCTTTCGTTGGAAACTTGTTCCTGTGCTGTACAGTGCATTATATCACTTTTCAGTTTTCCTGTTATAATAATTGAACAGGTGACACGTATGTGAATTAGTTTACAAAGATGTGCTTTGCTTTTCTGTTCTTTCGTTTGAAACTTGTTCCTCTGCTGTACAGTGCGTTATATCACTTTTCAGATTTCCTGTTATAATAATTGAACAGGGGACACGTATGTGAATTACTTTACAAAGTTGTGCTTTGCTTTTCTGTTCTTTCGTTGGAAACTTGTTCCTGTGCTGTACAATGCGTTATATCACTTTTCAGTTTTCCTGTTATAATAATTGAACGGGCGACACGTATGTGATTTAGTTTACAAAGTTGTGCTTTGCGTTTCTGTTCTTTCGAAGGACCCTTGTTTCTGTGCCGTACTATGCGAGAGAACACTTTTCAGTTTTCCTGTATTCCTAAATGAGCGAGCGACACACATGTGATTCCATTTAAAAGTAGGGCTTTGCTTTTCTTTGGAAACTTGTTCTTGTGCTGTACAGTGCGATATATCACTTTTCAGTTTTCCTGTATTCCTAATTTAGGGAGGGACACACATGTGATATAGTTTACAAAGTAGTGGTTTACATTCACGTTCTTTCGTTGGAAACTTGTTCCTGTTAGGAACAAGTTAGGGTTAGGATTAGGGTTAGGGTTAGGGTTAGGGTTAGGGTTAGGGTTAGGGCTAGGGTTATGTCCGGGCTGGGTAAGGGATGGGTTAGGTTTAGGGTTATGGTTAGGGTTAGGGTTAGGGTTAGGTGTTACTGTTAGGGTTATGGTTAGGGTTAGGATTAGGGTTAGGGTTAGGGTTAGCGTTAGGGTTAGGGGGTTAGGGTTAGGGTAAGGGTTAGGGTTAGGGTTGGGGTTAGGGTTATATCACTTTTCAGTTTTCCTGTTATAATAATTGAACAGGCGACACGTATGTGAATTAGTTTACAAAGTTGTGCTTTGCTTTTCTGTTCTTTCGTTGGAAACTTGTTCCTGTGCTGTACAGTGCGTTATATCACTTTTCAGATTTCCTGTTATAATAATTGAACAGGGGACACGTATGTGAATTACTTTACAAAGTTGTGCTTTGCTTTTCTGTTCTTTCGTTGGAAACTTGTTCCTGTGCTGTACAGTGCGTTATATCACTTTTCAGTTTTCCTGTTATAATAATTGAACAGGCGACACGTATGGGAATTAGTTTACAAAGTTGTGCTTTGCTTTTCTGTTCTTTCGTTGGAAACTTGTTCCTGTGCTGTACAATGAATTATATCACTTTTCAGTTTTCCTATTATAATAATTGAATGGGTGACACATATGTGATTTAGTTTACAAAGGTGTGCTTTGCGTTTCTGTTCTTTCAATGGAAACTTGTTTCTGTGCTATACAGTGCGAGATAACACTTTTCAGTTTTCCAGTATTCCTAAATGAGCGAGCGACACACATGTGATTTAGTTTACAAAGTAGTGCTTTGGGTTTCTGTTCTTCTGTTGGAAACTTGTTTCTGTGCTGTACAGTGTGATATATCACTTTTCAGTTTTCCTGTTGTAATAATTGAACGGGCGACACGTATGTCATTTAGTTTACAAAGTTGTGCTTTGCCGTTCTGTTCTTTCGAAGGACCCTTGTTTCTGTGCCGTACAATGCGAGAGAACACTTTTCAGTTTTCCTGTATTCCTAAATGAGCGAGCGACACACAGGTGATTCCATTTAAAAGTAGGGCTTTGCTTTTCTTTGGAAACTTGTTCCTGTGCTGTACAGTGCGATATATCACTTTTCAGTTTTCCTGTATTCCTAATTGAGCGAGGGACACACATGTGATATAGTTTACAAAGTAGTGGTTTACATTCACGTTCTTTCTTTGGAAACTTGTTCCTGTTCGGAACAAGGTAGGGTTAGGATTAGGGTTAGGGTTAGGGCTAGTGCTAGGGTTAGGTCTGGGCTGGGTAAGGGATTGGTTAGGGTTAGGGTTAGGGTTAGGGTTAAGGTTAGGGTTAGGTGTTACGGTTAGGGTTAGGGTTAGGGTTAAGGTTAGGGTTAGGGTTAGGGGGTTAGGGTTAGGGTTAGGGTTTGGGTTAGGGTTAGGGTTAGGGTTATATCACTTTTCAGTTTTCCTGTTATAATAATTGAACAGGCGACACATATGTGAATTAGTTTACAAAGTTGTGCTTTGCGTATCTGTTCTTTCGATGGAAACTTGTTTCTTTGCCTTAGTGCGAGATAACACTTTTAAGTTTTCCTGTATTCCTAATTGAGCAAGCGACACACAGGTGATTCCGTTTAAAAGTAGTGCTTTGCTATTCTGTTCTTTCATTTGAAACTTGGTCCTGTGCTGTACAGTGAGATATATCACTTTTCAGTTTTCCTGTATTCCTAATGGAGTGAGCGACACACATGTGAATTAGTTTAAAATGTAGTGCTTTGCTTTTCTGTTCTTTCGTTGTAAATTTGTTCCTGTGCTGTACAGTGTGATATATCACTTTTCCGTTTTCCTGTTATAATAATTGAACAGGCGACACGTGTGGGAATTACTTTACAAAGTTGTGCTTTGCTTTTCTGTTCTTTCGTTGGAAACTTGTTCCTGTGCTGTACAGTGCATTATATCACTTTTCAGTTTTCCTGTTATAATAATTGAACAGGTGACACGTATGTGAATTAGTTTACAAAGATGTGCTTTGCTTTTCTGTTCTTTCGTTTGAAACTTGTTCCTCTGCTGTACAGTGCGTTATATCACTTTTCAGATTTCCTGTTATAATAATTGAACAGGGGACACGTATGTGAATTACTTTACAAAGTTGTGCTTTGCTTTTCTGTTCTTTCGTTGGAAACTTGTTCCTGTGCTGTACAATGCGTTATATCACTTTTCAGTTTTCCTGTTATAATAATTGAACGGGCGACACGTATGTGATTTAGTTTACAAAGTTGTGCTTTGCGTTTCTGTTCTTTCGAAGGACCCTTGTTTCTGTGCCGTACTATGCGAGAGAACACTTTTCAGTTTTCCTGTATTCCTAAATGAGCGAGCGACACACATGTGATTCCATTTAAAAGTAGGGCTTTGCTTTTCTTTGGAAACTTGTTCTTGTGCTGTACAGTGCGATATATCACTTTTCAGTTTTCCTGTATTCCTAATTTAGGGAGGGACACACATGTGATATAGTTTACAAAGTAGTGGTTTACATTCACGTTCTTTCGTTGGAAACTTGTTCCTGTTAGGAACAAGTTAGGGTTAGGATTAGGGTTAGGGTTAGGGTTAGGGTTAGGGTTAGGGTTAGGGCTAGGGTTATGTCCGGGCTGGGTAAGGGATGGGTTAGGTTTAGGGTTATGGTTAGGGTTAGGGTTAGGGTTAGGTGTTACTGTTAGGGTTACGGTTAGGGTTAGGATTAGGGTTAGGGTTAGGGTTAGCGTTAGGGTTAGGGGGTTAGGGTTAGGGTAAGGGTTAGGGTTAGGGTTAGGGTTAGGGTTATATCACTTTTCAGTTTTCCTGTTATAATAATTGAACAGGCGACACGTATGTGAATTAGTTTACAAAGTTGTGCTTTGCTTTTCTGTTCTTTCGTTGGAAACTTGTTCCTGTGCTGTACAGTGCGTTATATCACTTTTCAGTTTTCCTGTTATAATAATTGAACAGGCGACACGTATGGGAATTAGTTTACAAAGTTGTGCTTTGCTTTTCTGTTCTTTCGTTGGAAACTTGTTCCTGTGCTGTACAATGAATTATATCACTTTTCAGTTTTCCTATTATAATAATTGAACGGGTGACACATATGTGATTTAGTTTACAAAGGTGTGCTTTGCGTTTCTGTTCTTTCAATGGAAACTTGTTTCTGTGCCATACAGTGCGAGATAACACTTTTCAGTTTTCCAGTATTCCTAAATGAGCGAGCGACACACATGTGATTTAGTTTACAAAGTAGTGCTTTGGGTTTCTGTTCTTCTGTTGGAAACTTGTTTCTGTGCTGTACAGTGTGATATATCACTTTTCAGTTTTCCTGTTGTAATAATTGAACGGGCGACACGTATGTCATTTAGTTTACAAAGTTGTGCTTTGCCGTTCTGTTCTTTCGAAGGACCCTTGTTTCTGTGCCGTACAATGCGAGAGAACACTTTTCAGTTTTCCTGTATTCCTAAATGAGCGAGCGACACACAGGTGATTCCATTTAAAAGTAGGGCTTTGCTTTTCTTTGGAAACTTGTTCCTGTGCTGTACAGTGCGATATATCACTTTTCAGTTTTCCTGTATTCCTAATTGAGCGAGGGACACACATGTGATATAGTTTACAAAGTAGTGGTTTACATTCACGTTCTTTCTTTGGAAACTTGTTCCTGTTCGGAACAAGGTAGGGTTAGGATTAGGGTTAGGGTTAGGGCTAGTGCTAGGGTTAGGTCTGGGCTGGGTAAGGGATGGGTTAGGGTTAGGGTTAGGGTTAGGGTTAAGGTTAGGGTTAGGTGTTACGGTTAGGGTTAGGGTTAGGGTTAAGGTTAGGGTTAGGGTTAGGGGGTTAGGGTTAGGGTTAGGGTTTGGGTTAGGGTTAGGGTTAGGGTTATATCACTTTTCAGTTTTCCTGTTATAATAATTGAACAGGCGACACATATGTGAATTAGTTTACAAAGTTGTGCTTTGCGTATCTGTTCTTTCGATGGAAACTTGTTTCTTTGCCTTAGTGCGAGATAACACTTTTAAGTTTTCCTGTATTCCTAATTGAGCAAGCGACACACAGGTGATTCCGTTTAAAAGTAGTGCTTTGCTATTCTGTTCTTTCATTTGAAACTTGGTCCTGTGCTGTACAGTGAGATATATCACTTTTCAGTTTTCCTGTATTCCTAATGGAGTGAGCGACACACATGTGAATTAGTTTAAAATGTAGTGCTTTGCTTTTCTGTTCTTTCGTTGTAAATTTGTTCCTGTGCTGTACAGTGTGATATATCACTTTTCCGTTTTCCTGTTATAATAATTGAAAAGGCGACACGTGTGGGAATTACTTTACAAAGTTGTGCTTTGCTTTTCTGTTCTTTCGTTGGAAACTTGTTCCTGTGCTGTACAGTGCATTATATCACTTTTCAGTTTTCCTGTTATAATAATTGAACAGGTGACACGTATGTGAATTAGTTTACAAAGATGTGCTTTGCTTTTCTGTTCTTTCGTTTGAAACTTGTTCCTCTGCTGTACAGTGCGTTATATCACTTTTCAGATTTCCTGTTATAATAATTGAACAGGGGACACGTATGTGAATTACTTTACAAAGTTGTGCTTTGCTTTTCTGTTCTTTCGTTGGAAACTTGTTCCTGTGCTGTACAATGCGTTATATCACTTTTCAGTTTTCCTGTTATAATAATTGAACGGGCGACACGTATGTGATTTAGTTTACAAAGTTGTGCTTTGCGTTTCTGTTCTTTCGAAGGACCCTTGTTTCTGTGCCGTACTATGCGAGAGAACACTTTTCAGTTTTCCTGTATTCCTAAATGAGCGAGCGACACACATGTGATTCCATTTAAAAGTAGGGCTTTGCTTTTCTTTGGAAACTTGTTCTTGTGCTGTACAGTGCGATATATCACTTTTCAGTTTTCCTGTATTCCTAATTTAGGGAGGGACACACATGTGATATAGTTTACAAAGTAGTGGTTTACATTCACGTTCTTTCGTTGGAAACTTGTTCCTGTTAGGAACAAGTTAGGGTTAGGATTAGGGTTAGGGTTAGGGTTAGGGTTAGGGTTAGGGTTAGGGCTAGGGTTATGTCCGGGCTGGGTAAGGGATGGGTTAGGTTTAGGGTTATGGTTAGGGTTAGGGTTAGGGTTAGGTGTTACTGTTAGGGTTACGGTTAGGGTTAGGATTAGGGTTAGGGTTAGGGTTAGCGTTAGGGTTAGGGGGTTAGGGTTAGGGTAAGGGTTAGGGTTAGGGTTAGGGTTAGGGTTATATCACTTTTCAGTTTTCCTGTTATAATAATTGAACAGGCGACACGTATGTGAATTAGTTTACAAAGTTGTGCTTTGCTTTTCTGTTCTTTCGTTGGAAACTTGTTCCTGTGCTGTACAGTGCGTTATATCACTTTTCAGTTTTCCTGTTATAATAATTGAACAGGCGACACGTATGGGAATTAGTTTACAAAGTTGTGCTTTGCTTTTCTGTTCTTTCGTTGGAAACTTGTTCCTGTGCTGTACAATGAATTATATCACTTTTCAGTTTTCCTATTATAATAATTGAACGGGTGACACATATGTGATTTAGTTTACAAAGGTGTGCTTTGCGTTTCTGTTCTTTCAATGGAAACTTGTTTCTGTGCCATACAGTGCGAGATAACACTTTTCAGTTTTCCAGTATTCCTAAATGAGCGAGCGACACACATGTGATTTAGTTTACAAAGTAGTGCTTTGGGTTTCTGTTCTTCTGTTGGAAACTTGTTTCTGTGCTGTACAGTGTGATATATCACTTTTCAGTTTTCCTGTTGTAATAATTGAACGGGCGACACGTATTTCATTTAGTTTACAAAGTTGTGCTTTGCCGTTCTGTTCTTTCGAAGGACCCTTGTTTCTGTGCCGTACAATGCGAGAGAACACTTTTCAGTTTTCCTGTATTCCTAAATGAGCGAGCGACACACAGGTGATTCCATTTAAAAGTAGGGCTTTGCTTTTCTTTGGAAACTTGTTCCTGTGCTGTACAGTGCGATATATCACTTTTCAGTTTTCCTGTATTCCTAATTGAGCGAGGGACACACATGTGATATAGTTTCCAAAGTAGTGGTTTACATTCACGTTCTTTCTTTGGAAACTTGTTCCTGTTCGGAACAAGGTAGGGTTAGGATTAGGGTTAGGGTTAGGGCTAGTGCTAGGGTTAGGTCTGGGCTGGGTAAGGGATGGGTTAGGGTTAGGGTTAGGGTTAGGGTTAAGGTTAGGGTTAGGTGTTACGGTTAGGGTTAGGGTTAGGGTTAAGGTTAGGGTTAGGGTTAGGGGGTTAGGGTTAGGGTTAGGGTTTGGGTTAGGGTTAGGGTTAGGGTTATATCACTTTTCAGTTTTCCTGTTATAATAATTGAACAGGCGACACATATGTGAATTAGTTTACAAAGTTGTGCTTTGCGTATCTGTTCTTTCGATGGAAACTTGTTTCTTTGCCTTAGTGCGAGATAACACTTTTAAGTTTTCCTGTATTCCTAATTGAGCAAGCGACACACAGGTGATTCCGTTTAAAAGTAGTGCTTTGCTATTCTGTTCTTTCATTTGAAACTTGGTCCTGTGCTGTACAGTGAGATATATCACTTTTCAGTTTTCCTGTATTCCTAATGGAGTGAGCGACACACATGTGAATTAGTTTAAAATGTAGTGCTTTGCTTTTCTGTTCTTTCGTTGTAAATTTGTTCCTGTGCTGTACAGTGTGATATATCACTTTTCCGTTTTCCTGTTATAATAATTGAACAGGCGACACGTGTGGGAATTACTTTACAAAGTTGTGCTTTGCTTTTCTGTTCTTTCGTTGGAAACTTGTTCCTGTGCTGTACAGTGCATTATATCACTTTTCAGTTTTCCTGTTATAATAATTGAACAGGTGACACGTATGTGAATTAGTTTACAAAGATGTGCTTTGCTTTTCTGTTCTTTCGTTTGAAACTTGTTCCTCTGCTGTACAGTGCGTTATATCACTTTTCAGATTTCCTGTTATAATAATTGAACAGGGGACACGTATGTGAATTACTTTACAAAGTTGTGCTTTGCTTTTCTGTTCTTTCGTTGGAAACTTGTTCCTGTGCTGTACAATGCGTTATATCACTTTTCAGTTTTCCTGTTATAATAATTGAACGGGCGACACGTATGTGATTTAGTTTACAAAGTTGTGCTTTGCGTTTCTGTTCTTTCGAAGGACCCTTGTTTCTGTGCCGTACTATGCGAGAGAACACTTTTCAGTTTTCCTGTATTCCTAAATGAGCGAGCGACACACATGTGATTCCATTTAAAAGTAGGGCTTTGCTTTTCTTTGGAAACTTGTTCTTGTGCTGTACAGTGCGATATATCACTTTTCAGTTTTCCTGTATTCCTAATTTAGGGAGGGACACACATGTGATATAGTTTACAAAGTAGTGGTTTACATTCACGTTCTTTCGTTGGAAACTTGTTCCTGTTAGGAACAAGTTAGGGTTAGGATTAGGGTTAGGGTTAGGGTTAGGGTTAGGGCTAGGGTTATGTCCGGGCTGGGTAAGGGATGGGTTAGGTTTAGGGTTATGGTTAGGGTTAGGGTTAGGGTTAGGTGTTACTGTTAGGGTTACGGTTAGGGTTAGGATTAGGGTTAGGGTTAGGGTTAGCGTTAGGGTTAGGGGGTTAGGGTTAGGGTAAGGGTTAGGGTTAGGGTTAGGGTTAGGGTTAGGGTTATATCACTTTTCAGTTTTCCTGTTATAATAATTGAACAGGCGACACGTATGTGAATTAGTTTACAAAGTTGTGCTTTGCTTTTCTGTTCTTTCGTTGGAAACTTGTTCCTGTGCTGTACAGTGCGTTATATCACTTTTCAGTTTTCCTGTTATAATAATTGAACAGGCGACACGTATGGGAATTAGTTTACAAAGTTGTGCTTTGCTTTTCTGTTCTTTCGTTGGAAACTTGTTCCTGTGCTGTACAATGAATTATATCACTTTTCAGTTTTCCTATTATAATAATTGAACGGGTGACACATATGTGATTTAGTTTACAAAGGTGTGCTTTGCGTTTCTGTTCTTTCAATGGAAACTTGTTTCTGTGCCATACAGTGCGAGATAACACTTTTCAGTTTTCCAGTATTCCTAAATGAGCGAGCGACACACATGTGATTTAGTTTACAAAGTAGTGCTTTGGGTTTCTGTTCTTCTGTTGGAAACTTGTTTCTGTGCTGTACAGTGTGATATATCACTTTTCAGTTTTCCTGTTGTAATAATTGAACGGGCGACACGTATGTCATTTAGTTTACAAAGTTGTGCTTTGCCGTTCTGTTCTTTCGAAGGACCCTTGTTTCTGTGCCGTACAATGCGAGAGAACACTTTTCAGTTTTCCTGTATTCCTAAATGAGCGAGCGACACACAGGTGATTCCATTTAAAAGTAGGGCTTTGCTTTTCTTTGGAAACTTGTTCCTGTGCTGTACAGTGCGATATATCACTTTTCAGTTTTCCTGTATTCCTAATTGAGCGAGGGACACACATGTGATATAGTTTACAAAGTAGTGGTTTACATTCACGTTCTTTCTTTGGAAACTTGTTCCTGTTCGGAACAAGGTAGGGTTAGGATTAGGGTTAGGGTTAGGGCTAGTGCTAGGGTTAGGTCTGGGCTGGGTAAGGGATGGGTTAGGGTTAGGGTTAGGGTTAGGGTTAAGGTTAGGGTTAGGTGTTACGGTTAGGGTTAGGGTTAGGGTTAAGGTTAGGGTTAGGGTTAGGGGGTTAGGGTTAGGGTTAGGGTTTGGGTTAGGGTTAGGGTTAGGGTTATATCACTTTTCAGTTTTCCTGTTATAATAATTGAACAGGCGACACATATGTGAATTAGTTTACAAAGTTGTGCTTTGCGTATCTGTTCTTTCGATGGAAACTTGTTTCTTTGCCTTAGTGCGAGATAACACTTTTAAGTTTTCCTGTATTCCTAATTGAGCAAGCGACACACAGGTGATTCCGTTTAAAAGTAGTGCTTTGCTATTCTGTTCTTTCATTTGAAACTTGGTCCTGTGCTGTACAGTGAGATATATCACTTTTCAGTTTTCCTGTATTCCTAATGGAGTGAGCGACACACATGTGAATTAGTTTAAAATGTAGTGCTTTGCTTTTCTGTTCTTTCGTTGTAAATTTGTTCCTGTGCTGTACAGTGTGATATATCACTTTTCCGTTTTCCTGTTATAATAATTGAACAGGCGACACGTGTGGGAATTACTTTACAAAGTTGTGCTTTGCTTTTCTGTTCTTTCGTTGGAAACTTGTTCCTGTGCTGTACAGTGCATTATATCACTTTTCAGTTTTCCTGTTATAATAATTGAACAGGTGACACGTATGTGAATTAGTTTACAAAGATGTGCTTTGCTTTTCTGTTCTTTCGTTTGAAACTTGTTCCTCTGCTGTACAGTGCGTTATATCACTTTTCAGATTTCCTGTTATAATAATTGAACAGGGGACACGTATGTGAATTACTTTACAAAGTTGTGCTTTGCTTTTCTGTTCTTTCGTTGGAAACTTGTTCCTGTGCTGTACAATGCGTTATATCACTTTTCAGTTTTCCTGTTATAATAATTGAACGGGCGACACGTATGTGATTTAGTTTACGAAGTTGTGCTTTGCGTTTCTGTTCTTTCGAAGGACCCTTGTTTCTGTGCCGTACTATGCGAGAGAACACTTTTCAGTTTTCCTGTATTCCTAAATGAGCGAGCGACACACATGTGATTCCATTTAAAAGTAGGGCTTTGCTTTTCTTTGGAAACTTGTTCTTGTGCTGTACAGTGCGATATATCACTTTTCAGTTTTCCTGTATTCCTAATTTAGGGAGGGACACACATGTGATATAGTTTACAAAGTAGTGGTTTACATTCACGTTCTTTCGTTGGAAACTTGTTCCTGTTAGGAACAAGTTAGGGTTAGGATTAGGGTTAGGGTTAGGGTTAGGGTTAGGGTTAGGGTTAGGGTTAGGGCTAGGGTTATGTCCGGGCTGGGTAAGGGATGGGTTAGGTTTAGGGTTATGGTTAGGGTTAGGGTTAGGGTTAGGTGTTACTGTTAGGGTTACAGTTAGGGTTAGGATTAGGGTTAGGGTTAGGGTTAGCGTTAGGGTTAGGGGGTTAGGGTTAGGGTAAGGGTTAGGGTTAGGGTTAGGGTTAGGGTTAGGGTTAGGGTTAGGGTTATATCACTTTTCAGTTTTCCTGTTATAATAATTGAACAGGCGACACGTATGTGAATTAGTTTACAAAGTTGTGCTTTGCTTTTCTGTTCTTTCGTTGGAAACTTGTTCCTGTGCTGTACAGTGCGTTATATCACTTTTCAGTTTTCCTGTTATAATAATTGAACAGGCGACACGTATGGGAATTAGTTTACAAAGTTGTGCTTTGCTTTTCTGTTCTTTCGTTGGAAACTTGTTCCTGTGCTGTACAATGAATTATATCACTTTTCAGTTTTCCTATTATAATAATTGAACGGGTGACACATATGTGATTTAGTTTACAAAGGTGTGCTTTGCGTTTCTGTTCTTTCAATGGAAACTTGTTTCTGTGCCATACAGTGCGAGATAACACTTTTCAGTTTTCCAGTATTCCTAAATGAGCGAGCGACACACATGTGATTTAGTTTACAAAGTAGTGCTTTGGGTTTCTGTTCTTCTGTTGGAAACTTGTTTCTGTGCTGTACAGTGTGATATATCACTTTTCAGTTTTCCTGTTGTAATAATTGAACGGGCGACACGTATGTCATTTAGTTTACAAAGTTGTGCTTTGCCGTTCTGTTCTTTCGAAGGACCCTTGTTTCTGTGCCGTACAATGCGAGAGAACACTTTTCAGTTTTCCTGTATTCCTAAATGAGCGAGCGACACACAGGTGATTCCATTTAAAAGTAGGGCTTTGCTTTTCTTTGGAAACTTGTTCCTGTGCTGTACAGTGCGATATATCACTTTTCAGTTTTCCTGTATTCCTAATTGAGCGAGGGACACACATGTGATATAGTTTACAAAGTAGTGGTTTACATTCACGTTCTTTCTTTGGAAACTTGTTCCTGTTCGGAACAAGGTAGGGTTAGGATTAGGGTTAGGGTTAGGGCTAGTGCTAGGGTTAGGTCTGGGCTGGGTAAGGGATGGGTTAGGGTTAGGGTTAGGGTTAGGGTTAAGGTTAGGGTTAGGTGTTACGGTTAGGGTTAGGGTTAGGGTTAAGGTTAGGGTTAGGGTTAGGGGGTTAGGGTTAGGGTTAGGGTTTGGGTTAGGGTTAGGGTTAGGGTTATATCACTTTTCAGTTTTCCTGTTATAATAATTGAACAGGCGACACATATGTGAATTAGTTTACAAAGTTGTGCTTTGCGTATCTGTTCTTTCGATGGAAACTTGTTTCTTTGCCTTAGTGCGAGATAACACTTTTAAGTTTTCCTGTATTCCTAATTGAGCAAGCGACACACAGGTGATTCCGTTTAAAAGTAGTGCTTTGCTATTCTGTTCTTTCATTTGAAACTTGGTCCTGTGCTGTACAGTGAGATATATCACTTTTCAGTTTTCCTGTATTCCTAATGGAGTGAGCGACACACATGTGAATTAGTTTAAAATGTAGTGCTTTGCTTTTCTGTTCTTTCGTTGTAAATTTGTTCCTGTGCTGTACAGTGTGATATATCACTTTTCCGTTTTCCTGTAATAATAATTGAACAGGCGACACGTGTGGGAATTACTTTACAAAGTTGTGCTTTGCTTTTCTGTTCTTTCGTTGGAAACTTGTTCCTGTGCTGTACAGTGCATTATATCACTTTTCAGTTTTCCTGTTATAATAATTGAACAGGTGACACGTATGTGAATTAGTTTACAAAGATGTGCTTTGCTTTTCTGTTCTTTCGTTTGAAACTTGTTCCTCTGCTGTACAGTGCGTTATATCACTTTTCAGATTTCCTGTTATAATAATTGAACAGGGGACACGTATGTGAATTACTTTACAAAGTTGTGCTTTGCTTTTCTGTTCTTTCGTTGGAAACTTGTTCCTGTGCTGTACAATGCGTTATATCACTTTTCAGTTTTCCTGTTATAATAATTGAACGGGCGACACGTATGTGATTTAGTTTACAAAGTTGTGCTTTGCGTTTCTGTTCTTTCGAAGGACCCTTGTTTCTGTGCCGTACTATGCGAGAGAACACTTTTCAGTTTTCCTGTATTCCTAAATGAGCGAGCGACACACATGTGATTCCATTTAAAAGTAGGGCTTTGCTTTTCTTTGGAAACTTGTTCTTGTGCTGTACAGTGCGATATATCACTTTTCAGTTTTCCTGTATTCCTAATTTAGGGAGGGACACACATGTGATATAGTTTACAAAGTAGTGGTTTACATTCACGTTCTTTCGTTGGAAACTTGTTCCTGTTAGGAACAAGTTAGGGTTAGGATTAGGGTTAGGGTTAGGGTTAGGGTTAGGGTTAGGGTTAGGGCTAGGGTTATGTCCGGGCTGGGTAAGGGATGGGTTAGGTTTAGGGTTATGGTTAGGGTTAGGGTTAGGGTTAGGTGTTACTGTTAGGGTTACGGTTAGGGTTAGGATTAGGGTTAGGGTTAGGGTTAGCGTTAGGGTTAGGGGGTTAGGGTTAGGGTAAGGGTTAGGGTTAGGGTTAGGGTTAGGGTTAGGGTTATATCACTTTTCAGTTTTCCTGTTATAATAATTGAACAGGCGACACGTATGTGAATTAGTTTACAAAGTTGTGCTTTGCTTTTCTGTTCTTTCGTTGGAAACTTGTTCCTGTGCTGTACAGTGCGTTATATCACTTTTCAGTTTTCCTGTTATAATAATTGAACAGGCGACACGTATGGGAATTAGTTTACAAAGTTGTGCTTTGCTTTTCTGTTCTTTCGTTGGAAACTTGTTCCTGTGCTGTACAATGAATTATATCACTTTTCAGTTTTCCTATTATAATAATTGAACGGGTGACACATATGTGATTTAGTTTACAAAGGTGTGCTTTGCGTTTCTGTTCTTTCAATGGAAACTTGTTTCTGTGCCATACAGTGCGAGATAACACTTTTCAGTTTTCCACTATTCCTAAATGAGCGAGCGACACACATGTGATTTAGTTTACAAAGTAGTGCTTTGGGTTTCTGTTCTTCTGTTGGAAACTTGTTTCTGTGCTGTACAGTGTGATATATCACTTTTCAGTTTTCCTGTTGTAATAATTGAACGGGCGACACGTATGTCATTTAGTTTACAAAGTTGTGCTTTGCCGTTCTGTTCTTTCGAAGGACCCTTGTTTCTGTGCCGTACAATGCGAGAGAACACTTTTCAGTTTTCCTGTATTCCTAAATGAGCGAGCGACACACAGGTGATTCCATTTAAAAGTAGGGCTTTGCTTTTCTTTGGAAACTTGTTCCTGTGCTGTACAGTGCGATATATCACTTTTCAGTTTTCCTGTATTCCTAATTGAGCGAGGGACACACATGTGATATAGTTTACAAAGTAGTGGTTTACATTCACGTTCTTTCTTTGGAAACTTGTTCCTGTTCGGAACAAGGTAGGGTTAGGATTAGGGTTAGGGTTAGGGCTAGTGCTAGGGTTAGGTCTGGGCTGGGTAAGGGATGGGTTAGGGTTAGGGTTAGGGTTAGGGTTAAGGTTAGGGTTAGGTGTTACGGTTAGGGTTAGGGTTAGGGTTAAGGTTAGGGTTAGGGTTAGGGGGTTAGGGTTAGGGTTAGGGTTTGGGTTAGGGTTAGGGTTAGGGTTATATCACTTTTCAGTTTTCCTGTTATAATAATTGAACAGGCGACACATATGTGAATTAGTTTACAAAGTTGTGCTTTGCGTATCTGTTCTTTCGATGGAAACTTGTTTCTTTGCCTTAGTGCGAGATAACACTTTTAAGTTTTCCTGTATTCCTAATTGAGCAAGCGACACACAGGTGATTCCGTTTAAAAGTAGTGCTTTGCTATTCTGTTCTTTCATTTGAAACTTGGTCCTGTGCTGTACAGTGAGATATATCACTTTTCAGTTTTCCTGTATTCCTAATGGAGTGAGCGACACACATGTGAATTAGTTTAAAATGTAGTGCTTTGCTTTTCTGTTCTTTCGTTGTAAATTTGTTCCTGTGCTGTACAGTGTGATATATCACTTTTCCGTTTTCCTGTAATAATAATTGAACAGGCGACACGTGTGGGAATTACTTTACAAAGTTGTGCTTTGCTTTTCTGTTCTTTCGTTGGAAACTTGTTCCTGTGCTGTACAGTGCATTATATCACTTTTCAGTTTTCCTGTTATAATAATTGAACAGGTGACACGTATGTGAATTAGTTTACAAAGATGTGCTTTGCTTTTCTGTTCTTTCGTTTGAAACTTGTTCCTCTGCTGTACAGTGCGTTATATCACTTTTCAGATTTCCTGTTATAATAATTGAACAGGGGACACGTATGTGAATTACTTTACAAAGTTGTGCTTTGCTTTTCTGTTCTTTCGTTGGAAACTTGTTCCTGTGCTGTACAATGCGTTATATCACTTTTCAGTTTTCCTGTTATAATAATTGAACGGGCGACACGTATGTGATTTAGTTTACAAAGTTGTGCTTTGCGTTTCTGTTCTTTCGAAGGACCCTTGTTTCTGTGCCGTACTATGCGAGAGAACACTTTTCAGTTTTCCTGTATTCCTAAATGAGCGAGCGACACACATGTGATTCCATTTAAAAGTAGGGCTTTGCTTTTCTTTGGAAACTTGTTCTTGTGCTGTACAGTGCGATATATCACTTTTCAGTTTTCCTGTACTCCTAATTTAGGGAGGGACACACATGTGATATAGTTTACAAAGTAGTGGTTTACATTCACGTTCTTTCGTTGGAAACTTGTTCCTGTTAGGAACAAGTTAGGGTTAGGATTAGGGTTAGGGTTAGGGTTAGGGTTAGGGTTAGGGTTAGGGCTAGGGTTATGTCCGGGCTGGGTAAGGGATGGGTTAGGTTTAGGGTTATGGTTAGGGTTAGGGTTAGGGTTAGGTGTTACTGTTAGGGTTACGGTTAGGGTTAGGATTAGGGTTAGGGTTAGGGTTAGCGTTAGGGTTAGGGGGTTAGGGTTAGGGTAAGGGTTAGGGTTAGGGTTAGGGTTAGGGTTATATCACTTTTCAGTTTTCCTGTTATAATAATTGAACAGGCGACACGTATGTGAATTAGTTTACAAAGTTGTGCTTTGCTTTTCTGTTCTTTCGTTGGAAACTTGTTCCTGTGCTGTACAGTGCGTTATATCACTTTTCAGTTTTCCTGTTATAATAATTGAACAGGCGACACGTATGGTTATTAGTTTACAAAGTTGTGCTTTGCTTTTCTGTTCTTTCGTTGGAAACTTGTTCCTGTGCTGTACAATGAATTATATCACTTTTCAGTTTTCCTATTATAATAATTGAACGGGTGACACATATGTGATTTAGTTTACAAAGGTGTGCTTTGCGTTTCTGTTCTTTCAATGGAAACTTGTTTCTGTGCCATACAGTGCGAGATAACACTTTTCAGTTTTCCAGTATTCCTAAATGAGCGAGCGACACACATGTGATTTAGTTTACAAAGTAGTGCTTTGGGTTTCTGTTCTTCTGTTGGAATCTTGTTTCTGTGCTGTACAGTGTGATATATCTCTTTTCAGTTTTCCTGTTGTAATAATTGAACGGGCGACACGTATGTCATTTAGTTTACAAAGTTGTGCTTTGCCGTTCTGTTCTTTCGAAGGACAATTGTTTCTGTGCCGTACAATGCGAGAGAACACTTTTCAGTTTTCCTGTATTCCTAAATGAGTGAGCGACACACATGTGATTCCATTTAAAAGTAGGGCTTTGCTTTTCTTTGGAAACTTGTTTCTGTGCTGTACAGTGTGATATAATACTTTTCAGTTTTCCTGTTATAATAATTGAACAGGCGACACATATGTGAATTAGTTTACAAAGTTGTGCTTTTTGTATCTGTTCTTTCGATGGAAACTTGTTTCTTTGCCTTACAGTGCGAGATAACACTTTTAAGTTTTCCTGTATTCCTAATTGAGCGAGCGACACACAGGTGATTCCGTTTAAAAGTAGTGCTTTGCTATTCTGTTCTTTCATTTGAAACTTGGTCCTGTGCTGGACAGTGAGATATATCACTTTTCAGTTTTCCTCTATTCCTAATGGAGTGAGTGACACACATGTGAATTAGTTTACAAAGTAGTGCTTTGCTTTTCTGTTCTTTCGTTGTAAAATTGTTCCTGTGTTTTACAGTGCATTATATCACTCTTCAGTTAATTGAACAGGAGACACGTATGGGAATTAGTTTACAAAGTTGTGCTTTGCTTTTCTGTTCTTTCGTTGGAAACTTGTTCCTGTGCTGTACAGTACATTATATCACTTTTCAGTTTTCCTGTTATAATAATTGAACAGGCGACACGTATGTGAATTAGTTTACAAAGTTGTGCTTTGCTTTTCTGTTCTTTCATTGGAAACTTGTTCCTGTGCTGTACAATGCGTTATATCACTTTTCAGTTTTCCTGTTATAATAATTGAACGGGCGACACATATGTGAATTAGTTTACAAAGTTGTGCTTTGCGTATCTGTTCTTTCGATGGAAAGTTGTTTCTTTGCCTTACAGTGGGAGATAACACTTTTAAGTTTTCCTGTATTCCTAATTGAGCGAGCGACACACAGGTGATTCCGTTTAAAAGTAGTGCTTTGTAATTCTGTTCTTTCATTTGAAACTTGGTCCTGTGCTGTACAGTGAGATATATCACTTTTCAGTTTTCCTGTATTCCTAATGGAGTGAGCGACACACATGTGAATTCGTTTACAAAGTAGTGCTTTGCTTTTCTGTTCTTTCGTTGTAAATTTGTTTCTGTGCTGTACAGTGCGTTATATCACTTTTCAGTTTTCCTGTTATAATAATCGAACAGGCGACACGTATGTGAATTAGTTTACAAAGTAATGTTTTGCATTTCTGTTCTTTCGTTGTAAAATTGTTCCTGTGTTTTACAGTGCGTTATATCACTGTTCAGTTTTCCTGATATAATAATTGAACAGGCGACACGTATGGGAATTAGTTTACAAAGTTGTGCTTTGCTTTTCTGTTCTTTCGTTGGAAACTTGTTCCTTTGCTGTACAGTGCATTATATCACTTTTCAGTTTTCCTGTTATAATAATTGAACAGGCGACACGTATGTGAATTAGTTTACAAAGTTGTGCTTTGCTTTTCTGTTCTTTCATTGGAAACTAATTCCTTTGCTGTACAATGCGTTATATCACTTTTCAGTTTTCTTCTTATAGTAATTGAACGGGCGACACGTATGTGATTTAGTTTACAACGTTGTGCTTTGCTTTTCTGTTCTTTCGTTGGAAACTTGTTCCTGTGCTGTACAATGCGTTATATCACTTTTCAGTTTTCCTGTTATAATAATTGAACGGGCGACACGTATGTTATTTAGTTTACGAAGTTGTGCTTTGCGTTTCTGTTCTTTCGATGGAAAATTGTTTCTGTGCCATACAGTGAGAGATAACACTTTTCAGTTTTCCAGTATTCCTAAATGAGCGAGCGACACACATGTGATTTAGTTTACAAAGTAGTGGTTTGGGTTTCTGTTCTTCTGTTGGAATCTTGTTTCTGTGCTGTACAGTGTGATATATCTCTTTTCAGTTTTCCTGTTGTAATAATTGAACGGGCGACACGTATGTCATTTAGTTTACAAAGTTGTGCTTTGCCGTTCTGTTCTTTCGAAGGACAATTGTTTCTGTGCCGTACAATGCGAGAGAACACTTTTCAGTTTTCCTGTATTCCTAAATGAGTGAGCGACACACATGTGATTCCATTTAAAAGTAGGGCTTTGCTTTTCTTTGGAAACTTGTTCCTGTGCTGTACAGTGTGATATATCACTTTAAAGTTTTCATGTATTCCTGATTGAGCGAGTGACACACATGTGATATAGTTTACAAAGTAGTGGTTTACATTCACGTTCTTTCATTGGAAACTTGTTCCTGTTAGGAACAAGTTAGGGTTAGGATTAGGGTTAGGGTTAGGGTTAGGGCTAGGGTTAGGTCAGGGCTGGGTAAGGGATGGGTTAGGGTTAGGGTTAGGGTTAGGGTTATGGTTAGGGTTATGGTTAGGGCTAGGGTTAGGTCCGGGCTGGGTAAGGGATGAGTTAGGGTTAGCGATAGGGTTAGGGTTAGGGTTAGGGTTAGGTGTTACCGTTAGGGTTACGGTTAGGGTTAGGGTAATGGTTAGTGTTAGCGTTAGGGTTAGGGTTAGGGGGTTAGGGATAGGGTTAGGGTTAGGGTTAGGGTTTGGGTTAGTGTTAGGGTTAGGGTTAGTGTTAGGGGGTTAGGTTTAGGATTATATCGCTTTTCAGTTTTCCTGTATTCCTAATTGAGCGAGTGACACACATGTGATATAGTTTACAAAGTAGTGGTTTACATTCACGTTCTTTCGTTGGAAACTTGTTCCTGTTAGGAACAAGTTAGGGTTAGGATTAGGGTTAGGGTTAGGGTTAGGGCTAGGGTTAGGTCAGGGCTGCGTAAGGGATGGGTTAGTGTTAGGGCTGGGTTAGGGTTAGGATTATGGTTACGGCTAGGGTTAGGTCTGGGCTGGGTAAGGGATGGGTTAGGGTTAGGGTTAGGGTTAGGGTTAGGTGTTACGGTTAGGGTTAGGGTTAGGGTGAGAGTTAGGGTTAGGGTTAGGGTTAGGGGGTTATGGTTAGGGTTAGGGTTAGGGTTAGGGTTAGGGTTAGGGTTAGGGTTATATCACTTTTCAGTTTTCCTGTTATAATAATTGAACAGGCGACACATATGTGAATTAGTTTACAAAGTTGTGCTTTGCGTATCTGTTCTTTCGATGGAAACTTGTTTCTTTGCCTTACAGTGCGAGATAACACTTTTAAGTTTTCCTGTATTCCTAATTGAGCGAGCGATACACAGGTGATTCCGTTTAAAAGTAGTGCTTTGCTATTCTGTTCTTACATTTGAAACTTGGTCCTGTTCTGGACAGTGAGATATATCACTTTTCAGTTTTCCTCTATTCCTAATGGAGTGAGCGACACACATGTGAATTAGTTTACAAAGTAGTGCTTTGCTTTTCTGTTCTTTCGTTGTAAATTTGTTCCTGTGCTGTACAGTGCGTGATATCATTTTTCAGTTTTCCTGTTATATTAATTGAACAGGTGACACGTATGGGAATTAGTTTACAAAGTTGTGCTTTGCTTTTCTGTTCTTTCGTTGGAAACATGTTCCTTTACTGTACAGTGCATTATATCACTTTTCAGTTTTCCTGTTATAATAATTGAACAGGCGAAACGTATGTGAATTAGTTTAAAAGTTGTGCTTTGCTTTTCTGTTCTTTCATTGGAAACTTGTTCCTGTGCTGTACAATGTGTTATATCACTTTTCAATTTTCCTGTTATAATAATTGAACGGGCGACACATATGTGATTTAGTATACAAAGTTGTGCTTTGCGTTTCTGTTCTTTCGATGGAAACTTGTTTCTGTGTCATACAGTGCGAGATAACACTTTTCAGTTTTCCAGTATTCCTAAATGAGCGAGCGACACACATGTGATTTAGTTTACAAAGTAGTGCTTTGGGTTTCTGTTCTTCTGTTGGAAACTTGTTTCTGTGCTGTACAGTGTGATATATCACTTTTCAGTTTTCCTGTTGTAATAATTGAATGGGCAACACGTATGTCATTTAGTTTACAAAGTTGTGCTTTGCCGTTCTGGTCTTTCGAAGGACACTTGTTTCTGTGCCGTACAATGCGAGAGAACAATTTTCACTTTTCCTGTATTCCTAAATGAGCGAGCGACACATATGTGATTCCATTTAAAGTGGGGCTTTGCTTTTCTTTGGAAACTTGTTCCTGTGCAGTACAGTGCGATATATCTCTTTTCAGTTTTCCTGTATTCCTAATTGAGTGAGTGACACACATGTGATGTAGTTTACATAATAGTGGTTTACATTCACGTTCTTTCGTTGGAAACTTGTTCCTGTTAGGAACAAGTTAGGGTTAGGATTAGGGTTAGGGTTAGGGTTAGGGCTAGGGTTAGGTCAGGGCTGCGTTAGGGATGGGTTAGGGTTAGGGCTGGGTTAGGATTAGGGTTATGGTTAGGGCTTGGGTTAGGTCCGGGCTGGGTAAGGGATGGGTTAGGGTGAGGGTTAGGGTTAAGGTTAGGGTTAGGTGTTACGGTTAGGGTTACGGTTAGGGTTAGGGTTAAGGTTAGTGTTAGGGTTAGGATGAGGGTTAGGGGGTTAGGGTTAGGGTTAGGGTTAGGGTTAGGGTTATATCACTTTTCAGTTTTCCTTTTATAATAATTGAACAGGCGACACATATGTGAATTCGTTTACAAAGTTGTGCTTTGCGTATCTGTTCTTTCGATGGAAACTTGTTTCTTTGCCTTACAGTGCGAGATAACACTTTTAAATTTTCCTGTATTCCTAATTGAGCGAGCGACACACAGGTGATTCCGTTTAAAAGTAGTGCTTTGCTATTCTGTTCTTTCATTTGAAAGTTGGTCCTGTGCTGGACAGTGAGATATATCACTTTTCAGTTTTCCTCTATTCCTAATGGAGTGAGTGACACACATGTGAATTACTTTACAAAGTAGTGCTTGGCTTTTCTGTTCTTTCGTTGTAAATTTGTTCCTGTGCTGTACAGTGCGTGATATCACTTTTCAGTTTTCCTGTTATAATAATGGAACAGGCGACACGTATGTGAATTATTTTACAAAGTATTGTTTTGCTTTTATGTTCTTTCGTTGTAAAATTGTTCCTGTGTTTTACAGTGCGTTGTATCACTTTTCAGTTTTCCTGTTATAATAATTGAACAGGCGACATGTATGTGAATTAGTTTAAAAAGTTGTGCTTTGCTTTTCTGTGATTTCGTTGGAAACTTCTTCCTGTGCTGTACAGTGCATTATATCACTTTTCAGTTTTCCTGTTATAAAATTGAACAGGCGACACGTATGTAAATTAGTTTAAAAAGTTGTGCTTTGCTTTTCTGTTCTTTCGTTGGAAACTTGTTCCTGTGCTGTATAGTGCATTATATCACTTTTCAGTTTTCCTGTTATAATAATTGAACAGGCGACACGTATGTGAATTAGTTTACAAAGTTGTGCTTTGCTTTTCTGTTCTTTCGTTGGAAACTTGTTCCTGTGCTGTACAGTGCGTTATATCACTTTTCAGTTTTCCTGTTATAATAATTGAACGGGCGACACGTATGTTATTTAGTTTACGAAGTTGTGCTTTTCGTTTCTGTTCTTTCGATGGAAACTTGTTTCTGTGCCATACAGTGAGAGATAACACTTTTCAGTTTTCCAGTATTCCTAAATGAGCGAGCGACACACATGTGATTTAGTTCACAAAGTAGTGCTTTGGGTTTCTGTTCTTCTGTTGGAATCTTGTTTCTGTGCTGTACAGTGTGATATATCACTTTTCAGT